>NW_009725646.1:0-13642 GCF_000703405.1 Apaloderma vittatum
GTCCAATCTAAATCTATTCTCCTTCAACTTGGCTGTAGTCTCTGAAATGTGCAAAGAAAATAATGCGGAAAGAGGAACACAACATTTCTTCTTATTTCTTCAGGGTTTTTCCCAGAGAAATGTTTGGGTTACTCAGGTGTGACCTATTAAATGACCAAATAATCACAAGCATTTAGAAAATATTTGGTTTGTGCAAGCGTGACATCAGGTTTAGCTGTGGCCTTAATTATACTGAGCTTGCTCAAAACAGTCTGAAATAAATATTTTCATGTTTCACAACAGGTAGCATCGGTCACAGCAGAATTGTCACCTTCCTCAAATTTTTTATCAGAATATTCACCTCCAGCTATCATTATTTCTGAAGAGGAAAGGTGGCAAAAACATTGCAAGGGAAAATGACTGTTCTGACACTGCCTACCTCGGGTGCAATACTGGGTTTTTTTTGTAGCTGTGAAAAGAGGTGAGGCAAGGTCAGTAGAAATAGGAAATATCTTTTATGATATCCTTAAAAAAAAGCAAAAGTGCTTTTAAGCCCCTTTCTTCAGATCTCAGATAGAAGCAGCAGCCTTCAAGATAAAATCCAGCTTGAAAACAGTAGTTCTAAAGTTCACTTGTTCTTTCATTTCTCAGTGTCTCCAAGGCTTCCCTGTATCATCGTACAACATACCAGGAGAGACATGGTACTCAACAGTTTTTCCCCCGTAAAAACTTTGGGGTGAACATATATTTCTCTTCTGAGACCCAGGGCAAATGGCTTGATGTTTCAGTGCTTGGTTCTTTCTCCTATCTTTAGTTTTCTCTGTTTACTAGAATTCTGAAAAACAGATCTGTCTTCACTTTCTCACGCGTTGACGTTTCCATCAGAGCTGAATCATCTCACAGACAAAGCAGAAAGAATGGGAGTTTAGGGTGCAAGTCTTCTAACTTATATGTCTTGTTTGGGATTAGGTGAGTCATATTTGATGGGTCTTATTTTTTTTCATTTATTGTAGCAGGATTTCAGAGACCTACATCAGAGGTAGGTGGAAAAACTGATGTCTACTATAACAGGCTTGTAGGAGATGACGTATCTCTTAATAGCTGTGTGTAGCATGTCTGTTCAGTGCTCACACTGGAGGACTGATGAAGTAACTCTGCTCACATTTCACTTTCAGGTGTTGGGAGAACAATAAGATTTTTTTTTTTTGTAGATTTTGTTACTGTAGAACAAATTATAAATATTTATAGGCTGGGCTTGATGATCTCAGAGGTCTTTTCCAGCCTCAACAATTCTGTGATTCTGTGATTTCACCGTCTGCTTAAAATAAGTGCCCAGAAGGCTTCCTAATGGCAGGTACAAGACAGATTCCATTCAAAACATGCCATCATGTGTTCAGCTCCATCTGTGGGACTAGTAAAACTCAGCAATGTTGTGTGGATCATCCATGCCTTACTGGTGACAAGATCATAGAATCACAGAACAATTCAGGTTGGAAAAGACCCTTGGCATCATCAAGTCCAACCATTGATCCTACACTACAAGTTCACCCTTAAATCATATCACCCAACATCCCATCTAAACGACACTTGAACACATCCAGGGATGGTGACTCAACCACCTCCCTAGGCAGTGTATTCCAGTGTCTGACCCCTCTTTCCATGAAGAATTTCTTCCTAATGTCCAGCCTAAACTTGCCCTGTTGCAACTTGCAACCATTCCCCCTGGTTCTGTCCCTAATTACCTGTGGGAAGAGACCAGCACCAACCTCTCTACAACGTCCTTTTCAAGTAACTGTAGAGCATGATGAGATCCCCCCTCAGCCTCCTCTTCGTCAAACTGAACAGACCCAGCTCCCTCAATCGCTCCTCATAAGGTCTATTCTCCAGGTCCTTCACCGGCTTTGTTGCCCTCTTCTGCAGCTGAAGGAGTTATCAAGATGCCATCCAAAAGTATTTCCTTTCTGTATCCTTCTCATATGACAGGTGTTTCTCCATAGCCAGTGCCACACTTGTCCCTTGTGTGGCATAGCACTGTTTTGTGGCATTCAGAGCTTAGGTGGGTTCCCTTGCAGTACAGATTATTAAATTTGTAGTTCAAAAGAAACTATTATGACTACAAATGTGGTTAAAAATCAAATAAAGTTTCAGAGCCCTTCAGGACGGGCCATGATAACAGGAACATGGTCACTGTTGGGTAACTTGTTCATCTTTTACCTCCATTCCCAAGCCTTTAATTCATAAGAGCTTGTGATAGTGATACTCCTCAGCTTTGTATCAGGCTGTGAGCACTGAATAAAATGTCTTGCTATTAGGGCAGTATTTGATGTTTAAACACTTATTCCAATGTCTCCTGGGGAAAGGGCAGGGGTGCAGATGGTAACATGTGCTTGGTTGTATCTGATCTGCGTTTTGCTTGTCACCCACTTTTCTTTCTAGTCCCCATCCTGTATTGAAATAACATCCTGTTGCACAAAACCCACAAAATTTCATTCAACACTTCTTGTGCTAAAATCAGAAGCCTGTAATTGGACTACAGTCTATATTTAGAGAAAAAAGAAAGCAACACGACCAAATCCCTCAACTCCATATTTGTAATTTGAGTAAAAAAATATTCCCTCCTTCATTAGGAATCTCTTCCTCTGGCTAATGTACCTTAACTGTTAATTTCCCAAACAAAAAGAATAATAAAATAAAATAAAATAAAATAAAATAAAATAAAATAATCATTTTCATCTTGCATTTTGCTGGCTCTGACTCCCTAAAGCCCAGTTCTGTAAAATAGCTGTCTGCTTGGTAAAGAGCCCTGTGGCACAGTTTCAGAGAATATCTTTCATAGATTCAGGTTTTGCTGCAAATCTTTTAGAACTATGCACAGCAATGACATGCTTCATCCCAGATTTTAGCAGCCCGCAATCTTGATGTTATGCTTTAATTGAACTGAAACTACATTTAGTCAGAGCTTGAAATTTCTAATTTGCTCAGATGCCATTGTCTTCATACACGAAGCTCTTGCTCTGCAGGATTTTTTTCCCCCTCACCCTTACCCCCTTGAATTATTTAGCATTTAGAAAGCTGAGCTTTGCCACTTTTATTTCCATCTCCAGTTTTATTGCTATCTAAGTGATTTACAAATCAAGCTTTGTGTCTAATGGCACTGTGTATTTCCATTTCCAGTGCTCTTCTTTACTGTCAGTTCTTGTTGGATGGGGCAAACCTCAGACACATATAACTGAAATTAATGTCAAATTGCATCATGTGCAGCTTGAATTTCAGTTATGAAATCTGAGTAAAAATGCATGTTTTCAGCAAACAGCAATAACACTGTAAAGAGCATGGCCTCAGAGCGCACATTACTAGAAAGCATCCTATTCAAGACAAAGATGCAAGATTTCAAAATCTTAAAGAAAATCTGCTTGGCATTTAGTTAAGGCCAATAAGCTGTGAGAATGAGCAGTCATCCAGGCCTTCAGCTTCTGTATCTCCTGCCCTATGGTATATCTGTGGCTGTTTAGAGTCTGAAACTCAACCATTTTTCTTTCTGAATAATATGAAGTGAGCAGGGATTAATCTAGCCCCAAAAGCCCTAGTATGTCCTAAATATGTGGAAGTTTGTATCCAAAGCTCAGACCATCTCTAGTTCTGTAGTCACTGAAAGGCCCAGTAGAAGCCCGTGCATGTGAAGAGACAATCATGGAATCATAAAAGCACAGAATAATAGACAGTTTTAGGATGGAAGGGACATCGAAAGGTCATCTAGTCCAACCACCTTGCAGTAATCAGGGACATCTTCAATTAGACCAGGTTGTTCAGAGTCCTGTCCAACTTGATCTTGAATGTTTCCAGGGATGAGACTTCTAGCACCTGTAGAATTTGGATAATGAGATAAGGTGCCTGTGCTCAAAGAAAGACAGAGACTGGCCTTGTTATCTCTAGTGCAATCCAGGGGAGTGGAGACTGGTCTGACTATCATGAGATGCAGTTGAGTAGGGGGCCCTGTGTTGGCAGGACAGCCCTGGTTTTGGTCAGCAAAAATAAACAAGATAACAGCAGCTAATGTGGTCCTTTGTTTCTTAGAAAAGATATCCATATCTGATAACTAATATTTGCCTCATTACCTATGAAACATGAATATTAAAGTTGCCACCCTTAATGAAAATTATAGAGATCATGCTAAACATGTATGACTATAGCACTGATCTATCCACCCAAATCATACCATATGTCATCTAGGGGTGGGGAGAAACTTAGTAATTTGGGGGATAAAAAGACAGAGAAAATGATGGTTAAATTGGGAGAAAAGAACCTCAGCACCTGATGGACCAGTTGACAGGGTGTATTCTCTTCCTCCACCCCAGACAGGGATGCCTCTCTCGGTAAGCACTGTACCTTTTAACCTCTGGTGAATATTACCCCTGGATTGTTGTATTAATTTTATTATTTCTGCTAGCAATAGTAACTTTAATTTTTAACCCTATTTTAGTTAAGGAATTTATAAATGGCAATCTCGAATCTGTTCTGCCTCTCTCAATAAAATCACTAATTTCAATTTTTTTGAAACTGGTCAGTGAAAGTCCTTTGCTGAGACTCTGACAGTCAGATTGGTGAAAGTCCTGGGACTTTTAAAAAAGCCCTCCAAAAAAGACTATCCCCGTCTTTCCTCTAGCCCCCTTTAAGTACCAAAAGGCTAAAGTAGGGTCTCCCCAGATCCTTCTCCTGGCTGAACAACCTCAACTCTCTCAGCCTGTCCTCATAAGTGATGTGCTCCAGCTCCTTGATCATCTTTGTGACCTCCTCTGGACTCACTCTAACAGGCCAATGGGAAGATGCTGTTTTCCGGTTATTTGTGGTTCATCTGGTGATGCAAACCCCTAAATTCTGTTTAGGCTTCTGTTAGAGTTGATGGAAAGAATTAGGTGTTTTGAGGGCAGATCCATTTCGTCCTCATGCAGATGTCTAAATAGGTCAAAAGAATCACATTCTCACTTGCCTTGTCCTCTCCATTCTCTTCAAAGATTGTTGAGGCACAAGGTTATATTTAGAGTCCACAAAGTGCCGTGCCCTGTCACTGCTGAAATTTATGTGGCTTCAAAAGCTTCAGTAAACTGAATGACCTACATATCCCCTCCAAACAGGGATATTGCAATGCAGCTACAAGTTTTGCCTCTTCAACTTCCTGAATCAAAAATTGCCTTCTGTTAGGGATATGTTGAAACCTTTGGATATTCTACCCAGGAGAAAAAAGTCATGATCTTGCACACCCCTTGTCCTGTGAGCACTGCCTTCGAAGAAAGAGAAAAAACTTTCTATAAGCACAAAATATAAATTTTTCTGGGTGTTACACACTCAAGTGAAGCTAACAGAAGGTGGTTATCTGAAAATGTCAGCTAGATCACACTTAACTTATTTGTGCAAATGTCATCTAGAACCTGATGTCCTGGTTAAAATCACAGTAGCTTTGAATACTGGGAAACTGCTTTCTTGTAATCTGGTGCACATCTTGCTTTCACAATCAGCTCTAAACAGACACTGAGTAGCTACTCAGCACGTTATTTTGTCAGGTGAACTTTAAAAGTGTTATTACTTTAAAACACCAAGAGATTGTAAAGAGATTTTTAATGTGGGTTTGTGTTAGACTCTTAGTGGTAGTTTTCTTCTTATCTGCCTAAGAGAAAGAACAAAGTCAGATTTATATAATTATTCCTCTGCTGATATTTTTTAGTCCCAGGAAAGAGATAGCAAGTCACCTTTTACCGTGTCTGCTGGCTCCTGGCTTTAGAATGTTGGCTTTTATTTGGTCAGTCAGACACTCAGATCTGAACTGAGGCCATGAACTCCATTTGTTTGCCCCATCGAATGCTCCCACAACTTAATTGTTACTTGGGGCTGTAGAATTGGAAGGGATGAGCCAAGCCCAGTCTCACTCTCCCTGTAGGCACCACAGACCCTGCTTTTCATGTGTTCTTACAGTTCAGTGCACGTTGTGGGTTCCCAAATGCAAAATGCCTGCAACTCCATCCTCCTTGCAGGGCAATGGAATTGCTTTGAATGCACTTGGGTAAGTGGCAGCTGTTACTGCCAGAGCTATGTGTCAGCAAATAGATTTTTTTTTAATTTATTGCATCTGCCTAAGAGTAATGTGCCTCGTCTAAGTCAGTGAGCCAAGCTCCCTCTGTAGTTGCTGGACTGGCAGATTCAGCACCAGAAACTTCTTCCATCCCTTTTTGAGCCAGAGCTGAGACATCTCTAATAAATATACAGGAAGCTTAGGCAACTGGCTGAGATTAAGTATTCAGCTTTTAGATAGTAGAGATAGGTGAAAGCAAATTCAGCCTCAGCAGGGGCTGGTAAAATTGCTGACAACTAAGATTAGATGTGTTAAAATCGAAACGTGGAACTGTAGCAGAACAGAAGACTTTGTTCTGCAAGTGTTCCTGCAGAAAAAGAAACAACAAACAAGGTATAGTCCTTTACAGGGGAAAGTAAAAGGGGTAAAGCAATATGTAAGAACTCTTTTCCATAGCCATATAAAAACCAATGTCAAGGGCAAAGCAAGTCATCTATATTTCTACCAGGTTCCTTGGTTTATTGCTGGACAAGAGCTTCAGAAAGTCAGCAGAAATACCACCAGCAGGATGGCTATTTTATTAAAAATATTTAGACTGGCTTTTATTACCAAATGTAAATGAAAACCAATTAGATAATCCAATTAAATGCAGGCAAAGAAATGGTATTAACACTCCCAGAATGTAATTAACATTACTAAGGAAGTGCATTGTCCAGTTACTTGCCTTTATAGAGGGGAGAAAAATAAATTATGTTTCACCTTTTAACAGCCTTTTAAAGCCTTGCAAAATTGATTTCATACAACATCAAAAATACTGTAATAAAACAAGGGGGACAGTAAAACAAAAAGTGGATAATAGACAGAGGGTGACGTGCAGCACCTGTAAATAATCGTCTGAAAAGAGCAGGTTACTTTTCTACTTAGGAAGATAGGGTAAATTGATACTATTCCATTGTGACCATGAGCATAGGTCCGAGTTATTGTGGTAGTGTCTCATATTGATGGAGTAAGCGACACGATTTCTGCAACGTATTCCCCCTGAGGAAGATTTGTCCTCTGATCTTGTTGAATTCTGTTCTCAGACAAGAAACAAGAGTATCTGCAGCTCGTGAGGCCATGTGAGGCCATATTACAGCAGTCAGTACACCACAAGGTTGCAATAGACATGCAACAATTGCATACCTTGGGTTAATCGTATCGATATTCATCTTGTCTCTTTTACTTTTTGAAGCTGTATGTGTTAAAGTAGCCAAATTCAGTGGGATTCAGAAACCTAGATGTTCCATCTCTCCTAGCTGTGAGGTTACTGTGGCTCTATGTCCCCATTTCCTGCCAGCAGCCAAGTTGAACACATGTTCCTGATAGGTACACACACACAACCAGCTTGAAAGGTGAACACAGATGAAAAGCACCTTTACCAGCACTGATATAGATAGACGACTCCATTGTCTTCCTCATCCCAACTCCACCTTTGTTGAAGTTTTTGCAGGGATATATGCACACAATGGAGGTCTCTCTGGTAGCTGGTCTTGGACAGTTTATCCAGCAACTGGTCTCTAGGTTCCAGTCCCTCCCAGAGGCTTGTGTGAGAACACTCAAGCCACTCTGACTGGCAGTCCCAGCCTAGCAGTATGCACCAGACCTCCTACCCTGCTCACAGCCAGCCTGGCTTGCTGTCCAGCATGTTTATATTTTATATACTGCTCAGAATAGTGGGTTAATTATTACTGCTGGCGGCAAAAGCATTTAAGAAGATAAGATATACTACAGTGGCCAAGTGCAGGGCTCAGTCTGATCAGCAACTCATCTACTCATTACTATATTCCTTGTATTTTTCCAATATTTTTTTCCTTCCTAATCCACTCCAATCTCTTCCTTTCCTTGCCTTTGGTCTTTCTGTTAAACACCCCATCAGCAGTCTTACACATTCCTCCAACCTCCTTAAAGACCACTGTACTAACTTCTAAACAATCTTCAAATTCTGCCTCACCATCCCATGATAAATCTTAACCTTCTTCAGGCAATAACCCCTTTAGTTTGCAGGGCACTCCTGAGAAGGTGCTTCTTTGGCTGACACATCTAGACCAAATTCACCGATTAGGTTAAAAGGATTTGTTGGCCTCTCTAGGTCTTTGTGTTCAGAGAGCTTAGCCCTTAATCATATAACCCAGCAAAAAGAACATGACATTTCTTTCAGATCTTCTTCTGTACTTTATTTTTTTCTTTTCACTTGCCCTTCGTGTTGTCCTCCATTCTTTCCCTTGTCTGCCAAATAATAACCAAATGTCAGCAGTTTCTGCAACAAAAGGAAAGTTTCCATACTGGTTAGTCCATACAGGGAACTTTTCCCCTGTGTTGTGGGTCATCACAACATCTAGCTGCCTCTCTTCAGCCCGTGGAATAATGCCATTAGCCACATATACAGCAAGGTTATAGTGGGTCAACTCATATTTCTCATGAGCAATAGCAGAAGTAAGTCTTCAAAGGATCACACACTCGCTCAAAATACAGTGTTTGGGATGGAAAGTTCTCTTCCTGAAGTGTTCCTGTGGACCCTCACGGAGGTGGATGACTTGTCCTGTTTTACATTTAGAGTGAGTGCACCCTAGTAGTCCCAAAATGAATGTATGTTTATTCAAGTGGAAAACTGAACACATGTGCATCAACACATTCCCACATACATTCATACTCCTTTATAACTATTCTACATAACTGTCCACATCTAACTACAGAAATATTTATCAAACAATTTTTATGATATTGTGATTTTTGGGCCAATTATTTAAATAGGTTTGTATCAAGTTCGCAGTAATTTTAGGGTTTTTTTTCCCCTCTCCTTCAATTATATATGGGGTTTTTATTTGCATAAACTTGCAGTGGGTTTTGCTCTCTGTGGTGAAAATAGACTACTTTGTAGTCCAGTTGTTTAGTCAATGTATTGCAAGCTGGATATTTAGTGAGATTCAGATGAAAATCTAGTTTAAGGTCTTTGGAGCTTTCTTACTCAGAGTCTGCAAGAAATACATGTTATGTTCATATAACACGATCTACTCCCAGAATCTTTAAAAACACAGAGTGGGGTTTTTTTGTTGCACATTCTTAAAAGAAAAGACCACTTCACTGTGTCTTGGGAAACTAAGGAAATACACTATGACTATTCAAGTATTTTGCACAATAATAACTCATTCAGCTGGAGGCACCTAGTAAAACAATTATTAAGTTGGAGAAAACTTTGTGAAATGCCACAAGCTGGTTTGTATGAATCAATGAGATTTCCTCAGACCTTAAGCTAACGTATCAGCAAGGCAGCTTGACTAGCCAAGACCCCAATTGCACTTCCAACTTTTCCTAAATTACAGGAAGGGTAACGAAAATGTCAATCTCTACTTTGTTGTGATTTGGAGCCTGATCTAGCCCCCTGACTAGGATAATCCATTCTGCTCGATCAAAGTAAAGGGAAAATCCATTCCATCTCTGCTAACACATTCAATCTCTATTAAAAGAAATAGAAAGAGGTTAAGAGGAAGATTTTTATCTTTGTCTAAAGTCAAACTCTTAGACAAACTTGCTAGTGGAGCCTTTTTACCTTCTTGCCAGTGTTTAGCACTGTATATAAATACTTCAACTATAACATCATACACTTAATGGCAATGAAGAATATGGGGTATAGTGCCAGTAGTGCCTTAAATCAAAAAACCCTCTGTTTAAATGAATGGGTATCTTTTAACACAAAATCATCTTTCAGGATATAGAAAAATAGAATGCGTTGGGTTGGAAGGGATCTTTAGAGGTCGTCTAGTCCAACATGATGATATACATGACGACCAGAAAGGTCAAGAGTAAATCTTTTAAACTCAGGTAGAAAATAGGTTTAATGATGGTGCAGCCTTATTCTTTTCTTATGACTTATTACTCGTGTTGTAGGGGACGTGAAGGATACAGGTCATGTCTCCAGTCCAAAAGAGTCTTATCATGTCAGATTCTCTTTCAAACCCTTTCATTTGTGTAGAGTTATTTAATTTAGCCAAGAAACCCTGTTAAATTGCTGCAAGCCACAAGATTCTTCTGCATGAAAAGAGGTTCTGTCCCATCTTTTAAAGCCCATCTTTCATTCCCACTTGTCCTGTCCAGGCCTCACCAATATTTCCCTTGTGATTGTCCTGGACGATCATCCTAAATGCAAATAAATCAAATTAGTGCTGTTATCTTCAGTGTATAGGAACTTCACTCCTGCTGTTGGACTTTGCCTCTTATTCTTATAAGAACTTACCTTAGAAACATCACTTTTTTTTCCCTTTATACCATTAGATGTTGCATTCTTTACAAAACAATTATCATTCTCAGGGGCAATGAAAATACAAATGCTGAATACTTTCATGCATCCCCTTTTATTTTCCTGGAGACAGTAAAACACAGTTACAGCCCAAAGGCTAAAGAGAATTCATTATTGTGTATGTTGTTATCCTCTAATGTCATCATAAATTAGTTGGAAGTCTTTCCTCCCAAGCTAAAGATCAAAAAGTTCTTCTGAGGTTAAAGTTTTGTTACAGCAAGAAGATGTCCTCAAAGCATCCTTCTTTCAGAGGATCTGAAGGCTTGGAAAAACTCATATCTCCCCATTTTGAGGCATGTACATTTCCCTAGGCAGTGGGGAAAACCAGAAATATTGCAGATTTCCTTTGTCACCTTTCTAAGTTTGTTCTTCATCAGAATTTGGAAACCTCATCTTCTTCTTTTTAAGCCACCTACTCATCTACTATAATGTTTTAGAATAACATAATATTTATAATAATAACATATAAAATTTATTTTTATTGCATCCTGACTAAGAATTGCAGTTCCTTTCTTTTTCAGATTCTTTGCCTTGTCTCATTCGCTCAATGTTATTTAAAATTTCTGTTGTATTAGGACACACAGATCCACCCGAGAAAAGAAGTTTCATTTTGTTAGATACTGTGATCTAACACGTAATAACAGAAAATCCTTTCTCATAAAGACAAATAATCTAAAAAGACAGAGGTTGGATAAGGACAGTACATGCACTTCCAAGAGCCAGGGTCTGTGGGAGACTCACAGCTAACCTGGTGCTATTTGAAGCATGCTAATGTGTCACACCTGATCTCCAGACACTGCTTGAGAAAGAAGTGGCTCTCTTGTGGGTCCACTGCCACATTTACTAGCCCTATGGAGACATGGTGGCCAGCCTTCTGTCTAGAATAACACTAGACACCTATGATTATGAAGATGGATAGAGGCCCTAAGGTGAAATGTAGTTGCATTTTAAATCCTGATGTGTCTATGTGAAGTTACTTCCATCTGTGTGAGGTGTCCAATATCCCATTACAGCAGATAGAGATCTGGTCAGTACAGTCACTGTGGCCTAAAGGATAATTCAGCTGACAAACTAGGTCCTGCCTTTGGGTCACAACAACCCTGTAGAATGCCACAGGCTCAGGAAAGGGTAAGGACCACAGGTGTTGGTCAACAGCCAGGTGAAGGTGAGCTACCAGTGTGCCAAGCTGGCCAAGAAGGCCAATAACATCCTGGCATGTAACAGAATTACTCTGGCCATCAAGACTAGAGAGTGATTGTTCTCCTTTACCCAATATTGATGAAGCTGCTCTTCAAATCCTGTACTCCTTTTGAGGCCCCTCACAACAAGAAAGATTGATTTCCAAAGATGAGTAACAAAGCTGGTTAAGGGACTTGAGAAAAAAAAAAAAGATTTATGAAAAACAGATGAGAGAACTGTTCAGGCTGAAGGAAAAGGGGCTGACAGGAGACCTTATCACCCTCTACAACTACCTGAAGGGAGGTTGCAGCAAGGTAGGAGTTTGTCTCTTTTCTCACAGAACCAGTCATAGGACAAGAGGAAATGGTCTCAAGTTACATAAGGATAATTTTAGATTGGATATTAGGAAAAACTTCTTCACCAAAAGTGTTGTTAAGCACTGGAATAGGCTGCCCAGGGAAGTGGTAGAGTCACCATCCCCGGAGGTCTTTAAAAGATGTGCTGCTTAGGGACATGGTTTAGTGGTGGACCTGGTGTTGCTAGGTTAAGGGTTGTACTTGAAGATCTGAAAGGTCTTTTGCAACCTAAAAAATTTTATGATTCTACATGATACTCTTTGCGATATCTTACCTGGTCTCCAGCCATGCTCAAGTTAGCATACATTCACTGCAGCTTATACTGAAGTCTCGGGTACTCTGTAATGGTTTTAGACACACATATCTGAACTATTGCATTGAACCTTAAGTCTCTACCCACTTAGACACCATAGACATGCATATACAAACTGATTTTCACACAGAGTCTCTAGTAGAAAAAGGAACTCAATTCATAGAATCATAGAATCATCATAGAAGAGTTTTGGCTGGGACAGACCTTCAAGATCATCGAGACCATCCTTTTCCTAGCCCTATCAACACCACTAAACCGTGTCCTTCAACACACCATCTACTCTTCCCTTAAACACCTTCAGGGATGGTGATTCAACTCCCTCCCTGGGCAGCCTGGTCCAATGGCTGACAATACTTTCAATAAATAAATTCTTTCTGATATTCAACTTGAATCTCCCCTGGCACAACTTAAGGCCATTTCCCCTCGTCCTATCACTCACCACTAGAGGGAACAGACCAACCTCCGCCTCTTTACAACCTCCCTTCAGGTAGTTGTAGAGAGCAATGAGGTCTCCCCTCAATCTCATCCTCTCTAGGCTAAACAGCCCCAGATCCGACAGCCTTTCCTCATACAACTTGTGTTCTAAGCCCTTCACTAGACTGGTACCCTCTCCAGCACCTCAATGTCCCTCTTGTAGTGAGGGGCCCAAAACTGGACACAGGACTCCAGGTGCAGCCTCAACAAAGCTGAATAGAGCAGAATGATCTTATCTGCTGATCACTGTGCCCTAACCTTGAGACTTCATTTTTGAGCTTAACAGCGTTTCTAGTATGTTCAGACAGAGGTCTGTCTAGACATTTTTTCTGTTGCTGGCAGTGGTCAATAATACACATTCATACAAACTGTGAGGATAGCAGAGATGTTTGGTAATACTTTTCTGAACAATCTCCTAATGGCCTAAAACTTAGATGTTGATGATTCAGAACTGTTGGGTTTATATTTAATGAGTTTATCAGAAGTTCTTTGGTTCCAAGCAAGTTTTTGACAACACTGAGTTTTAGTGGTAATTTCTGGAACACTTTTGCGGATTTCTTTTTTTCTTTTTTTTTGACCTAATTGCTTTGTTGCTTGTTTGTCTGCTTTTCCAAATCATTATTGTACTTATATAAGTCTATGTCTCAAATCTCACTTTGGAAATAGGCAAGTTTAAACCTATCATTTCAGTTGCACTCTCTAGTAAACACTTTGAGTAATTATGACACACAAAAAATATACTGGGTAATATTTTAGGTGCTTAAACAAAACTCATTACTGTGACAGACTTCCTCTTCACCAAAAATAGTAATCTATCAAATCAGCGTGTGAAGGTCATATCAAGGATTTTCAAAGGAGTGTTGATTTGTTAAGCTTCAGATTTTTTTTTTATTTGCTTTAATGTGTAATGCAAAGCAATTTAGAGAGCTCTGACTTTCAGAAAG
>NW_009725646.1:13673-36188 GCF_000703405.1 Apaloderma vittatum
CCACCCAAATCTTCAGTTTGGGTACCAGCATTATCACCTTGCTGATGCCTTTGATGGGACTAGCATAGCAAAAAGGCACTGAAAGAGTTTCTCATTTTTCCTATCTACTGAGGATGTACAGCATTCAGGCATTCTGAAGAGTTTCTGTTCCGATTTAAGATCTTTTGCCTAGAATTTTAGATGGTATCTCTAACTGAAGATAATTTCGTATCTATGAAAATGCCTTCAGGATAAGATTTTCAGACCGGGAAATATTAATGAAAATAATGTGCTGGAGAAAACAAAGATGAGTTTACTGCAGCTGTATCCATCATACAGACAACTACCTTCTAGACTGATATTTGGGCACCAGTTAAGTTTGGTTAGATAACATTGTGTTACATACCTTGCTTTTTTCTGTGCTTCCAACTGGAGATGAGAAATTGAGGAGTATGCCTTGAACCTAGGAATAACTGTTCCTATTATGGTAAATTCTAAGGGGTTGTGGTTTGATTGCTTTTATTGCTGGTGTTTTCTGTGAGAAATACAAGGTGTCAGGATCAACTTGTAAAGCAGTAATTTATTTCTTTATTTTCCTTTTGCAGACTGAGATACTGATTGTGTAGGTGGCATGTACAATTACCTCCCAGGTGCTTCTACAAATAATTGTTAGTTGTTGTTACATGTCTATGAAATCACACATCTTACTTATCTGACATGTACAAAAAAGCAAGGGGGAAGAATAGTTTTAATTCTAAATGTAAAATCAGCCAGTCTCTGTCATGCTTATTCATTTCTTCACTACATATGTGCTGAAATTAGGCTTTTTTCTTATCATGAGGTTAATCTCAGTTTATGTTTTGAAGATGTTGTCTGGTTACTGAAGTGCTTTAAAGAAAATGAATCTTAGTATTTTCAGATAACTGAATCCCCAAAGTAATTAGTTTCATATTGCTTTCAATATTTTCTTTGCAAAATAGAGGTGCTACAAAATAATTTTCGCACCCTGCATCTTTACTCTTGCAATAGAGTGAGTCAAGTTATTATTATGGGAAGTGTCACTTCAGTCACTTACTATATACTGTCGTATGATGCGTTTAAATTCTCTCGTCCCCCAAATCCACCTTCAAACACCAGAAACATTAATTTCCAGGTATCTGGCTACTGATGATTTGCTTTTAGTGTCCAAAGTTCAAATGATTCCGTGATATTAAGAAGAAATTATCAGAAACCTTTTTTTCTTTCTTTCTATTTTTCTGACATCAACCCTTTATCCCTGATAATGTATTTGACTAAACACTGGTATCTTTCGGGGAAACAAGGGATTCAATGTGTTTCAGAATGCTGGCAAGTAAAACATGCTCTACTTTATAGTAGCACCTCCTGAAAGTCTGAAGCTATTATCACCATATATGTAAAATTCATAAACAGAGTAAGTATTCAATAATGAAAAAAACTACTTCTAAAGTCATTAGGAATAATTTGTTTTATTTCAACTAATTTTAGCAGTGTAATCTGTTTTGAGATGAAACCTTCTATATGTCTAGGAGTGTATTAGGGTTCTACAGTACCGTATCACACTAAAGTTGAACGTGTAAGGGAAAATCTTTTATTAGAACACCAGATAGGGAAAAGACAAGACTTTCTGCATGTTCCATTTTCTAGGCTTGAAGCAGAAGCAGCAAACTTCTGGCTAAAGAATAAATTGCTGTGACAACTTAATTCTGTTAATCAATTAAATGATTCAAGAGAAAAAGGTGGTTACCAAAAGCTGACAATGCGTTGCCTGAAGAGGAAGACATAAAAGCAAACAAATAATCATTCCTGTCAATTTAGCCTGGAGGGAACCCTCACATTTTCTTCTGACCCCAAACTGAAGTAGCAGTTGAACTTTCAGCACAGCAACATCAACCAGCTGTTTTCAGTTCCATACAAGATTTCACTGTCCAGCCTGTCCATTACACTGTCTGTAGCCTGAAAAACACAAGGATGTGCTTCTAGCACTCGTTCAATTCCTCTATTTACTGCAAGAATGCATGTTTGCATCCACCAAAATGCTGGAGGTGAACAGGTGTTGGGTTTTTTTTATTCCATACTTACTCAAAAGGGAGAGAATGAATAAGGTTTTTTCAGCACCCAGCCTGCCAACCCACTAACCTGGAACGTGATTTTGAGGGTGAGAGAAGGTTACAGAATAACACATTTTGGCTGCTGTTTACCAGATAATAGAAACCATCACCAAAAGAGGAAATTCCGAGTGGCACTTTCCTGACAGCTAATCTCTGGCAAACTGTCAGGTGTAAACTGTGTGGAGTGCTTCCCCAGCTTGTGAGCAGACCCCACCAACAGTCTGATGAGCCATTCCAAACACATTGCTCTGCAAAAGCCTGACATGCTGGGCAGTCTCCTATCGACTAGTCTGATGTGTACTAATTGTGTACCAAAAATATTAAATTAGCCAGGCAATCGTCTTCCATTTGCTTTTTCTCCTTCTCTCTCTCTGCTTTCTAATTTGCTTGAATCAAACTTTCAAAAGGAATTTTTAGACTAGGAAGCTTGTTAGCTAAAATATACTTCTCCATTCACTTGATTTCATCTGCCAAAAGCTTCAAGCAAAAGTGCAGCTAAGGACAGATAAAAGGATAGCAATTAGAGCATATCAGGATTATTTTATTTTTTTAAAAGTCTTTTATGTTTTAAGCTCAGCATGACCCAGCAATGTGCTCTCACAGCCCAGAAAGCCAATCATATCCTGGGCTGCATCCCAACAGTGTGACCAGCAGGGCGAGGGAATTGATTCTCATGCTCTGCTCCTCTCTTATGAGATCCCACTTGCAGTACTGTGCCCAGGTCTGGAACCCCCAGCATAAGAAGGACAGGGACCCATTGGAGTGTGTCCAGAGGAGGCCACAAAAATGATCAAGGAGCTGGAGCACCTCACCCATGAGGACAGGCTGAAAGAGTTGGGGTTGCTCATCCCGGAGAAGAGAAGTCTCTGGGAAGACCTTGTTGCAGTCCTTCTGTACTTGAAGGAGGCTACAGAAATGATGAGAAGGGACTCTTTATCAGAGAGTATAAGAACAGGACAAAGGTTAAAGGATTCAAACTGAAAGAGGGTAGATTTAGATAGATATGAGGAAGAAATTATTTTCTGTGAGAGTGGCAAGACACTGGAAGATGTTGCCCAGAGAGCTTGTGGATGCCCCTTCCCTGGAAGTGTTCAAGGCCAGGTGGGACAGGGCTTTGAGCAACCTGATCTAGCAAGAGGTGTCCCTGCCCATAACAGGGGATTGCAACTACATAATCTTTAAGATCCCCTCCAAAACATATCGTTCTGTGACTCTGTGATCTTCAGAGGTCCCTTCCAACTCCTACCATTCTGCAATTCTGTAATTTCATATGATAACAACTGTGATTTGATTGTTGCTAATATTTTTTTTTGATAATCAGAAAGGAATGATCCATAACTTCTCACTTCAGGTGTATGAAGACTGAAGATTCTTCTCCTTGGTGGATGACTCCTTGAGATAACAATGAAAACAATTTACTCATGAATTGTTGTACCTCCAGCAGTAAGTCAAGAGTTCCTGTGGACTTAATGCAGTAGGGAAATATTCAGATTTATTTAGAATAAATCAGATCTTCAGTAAAGTCAACAGCAGTATGCCGATGTTACATCATGGTATATATGCAGCGCAGTTTGCTTATATATAACAGTTAATTTTGCATATAAATACATGTGAAGTTTCCAATTACTTTCCTCGCTTCGTTGTCTTTCTTAGTTTAAATACCAGATGGTATTTAAAGGCAAATAAAATATAGTGAAATAAGGACATTTTATTTAAGGAAAGCAAATTCATAGTCGCAAAAAGAAAAACCAAGAAAGTAAGAGCAGGAAAAATTGCACTGCATGTGTGTGAATAGGCCCCTTCACACCTGTTGATTCACAATCTGTGCACCTATATGTAGAGAGCAATGATGAAATGTTCTAATTTCTTTTTCCTGTAAGAAAATAAGATGAATAAGAAGGAAAGAATCATCCTACCAATATTCTAGTTATTTTATCTATTTCAAATTTGATGAGACACTTGAAGCAAGCAGAGACTGGAATTCTTCAAGAACCAAGACTTTAATTTCTATAGAAAACATCTGTGAAAAACAGACAGCTGTCTCAACTGGAAGAGTCTTGTTTCAAAAACAAGGCTGCTTCCTGCCTAAAATGAGAAGTTTCTTGACCCATCCAGTCATCTGATAAAAAAGGCAGTGCAGCATTGTGAGAAGGGTGTAGGAAATTTCTAGCTGGTGTTGGTCAGTTTATTGATCCAAATGTCAGAGAGACCAATCAGGGCCTCTCTGATATTGCTATCTTAGAGTTGCTGCTCACACACAGGGTAGAATTGGTGGCAAATGCAGTCACTATGGTGAGCATGAAATAATTGAGTTTATGTATTGGAAGGTAAAAGGAAAAGCCAGGAGTGGAGTTTATGATTTGCTTAGGGAATTCCTGGCAGAAACTTCAGGGAAAAAGCAAGAAAGTTAGCCGATTTGCAAAGAAAACTGAAGAAAAAATGTCCTATTATGCAAAAGGTTTGGGAATTCCAGATAAAGACCCTGGACTTTAAGCAAAACGGTTCTCAATGACCTTTAAAAGAGACAGTATGGAGGTAAAAACAAGAACAATTACTAAAAAAGAGATATCAGAGCAGAGTTCAGGACATTAAGTAAAATATGAGGCCGTGGCTAGATGAATTGAATGAGCCACCACTGGCAAGCAATAGCTTAAAAATTATATGGAGAGTTTTTACTCCCCTGTCATGAATGATGCTAAAAAACTGAAGAGAGCCAGAAAGAAGCTTGGAAAATGCCTTTAAGATCATCAAGTCCAATCTAAACCTAACACCGCCAACTCTGCCACTACATCATGTCACTAAACTCCATAGCTTTTAAAGGCCTCCAGGGGTGGTGACTCAACCACTTGCTGGGCAGCCTGTTCCAATGTTTAACAACCCCTCTTGTGGAGATATTTTTCCCAATATCCAAGCTAAACCTCTGCTGGCACAACTTAAGGCCATTTCCTCTCGCCCTATCACTCAAAATCACAGAATATTCGGGGTTGGAAGGGACCTCTAGAGATCATCTAATCCAACCTCCCTGCCAGAGCAGGATCACCTCGGGCAGGACACACAGGAACGCGTCCAGGTGGGTTTTGAATGTCTCCAGAGAAGGAGACTCCACAACCTCCCTGGGCAGCCTGGGCCAGGGCTTTGTCACCCTCCTTGATATGTTATCCTGTAGCAGAAGTATAGAGTAAACCTAAAAATCCAGGGCACATCTCAGGATGTAGTGGGTTCAGTAAAGTCTCTTTTCTATTTGCATATCAAAGATTGTCCTTCTACCTGGAATTCTGGTTGCAGTTTCAGCAGACAATTATTTGGTTCAGTGAATGCTTGTTAGGTTAGACATCAGGAAAAAAACTTCCAGCCAGCACAGGTAGTTACCTACTGCACTATGCATGCTTTTGTGAGCATGAAATCTCCTTCTGCCCTCACTGCAGATTTTAAGAATGGGTTAGTCAATCATATGTCAAGGATGATTTAGATAAAGTGTGACCCTGACTTAGGTCAGAAATTTGGAAGAGGTGGTCTTTTGAATTCTCATCCAGAGAGTTGCATCTGTGAATCTAAATTTCCACTATTGGATTTCTATGATTTTCTATGAATATTAAACTGCTGTCTAGGGCCAAGGCATATTGAGATAAAAATTTGCATTCCTGGAGGGTGATTCAGTCCATCCTAAACAAAGGTGAGTAGTTTTCTGAAAGAAGAGGGTGAGGCTGAATAGATCTGAGAAAGATACCCCAGAAAATTGATTCCTTAGTTCGTCTTCATAGCAAGAAACAATGAAGATGGGCTGAATTATTGGAATAAGATATTTGTTTTTCAGTCACGAGTGTTTTGATGTACTGGAGATAAAAAAACTGTCTCATAACTAAAATCTTTTCCCAAGACATTGTATTCTGGGACAGCAGGGAAGGTGGGAAAACGGCAAAGAAAATTGGCATTTTCAAAATCATGAAACAGTAGGTTTATGAAATTAAAACTACATATTATTTTTGATTAATTGGAATAAATGTTTTATAGCATCATTATTAACAATTTTCCTAGTGGGTGACTGCAGATGTCCATAGTAATTCTATATTTGAGAAAGCTGTGCACCCACAAATTCTTCTTTTTATTCTTTTTTTTTAAAAATTTTAAATGATTTATGTCATCTAATAATTATTAAAAAGGGGGGAAAAAAAGTTGTGAAAAAAAGTTGCATGCCACAGTGGTTTTTTTTTTGTTTCAATTTTTTTCTTGGCAATGAAAAAGAATGTCACATTTTGACACCATAAAAGAGAGGTTATATGTCAGAATAGGAAAAGTACAGCTGGTGTCTTGATCATTTTCAGGACTCATATTAAATGTTATTAAAATGTCCATGCAGATTTCTACTGTCTTCAGCAATGGAAGGTTTACATTGCTTTAAAAAGTTTAATATTCTCAGAAGATTCTCCTTCCAGATTAAAGTCTTGCATTAAATCATGTAGAAGTAATTTTCAAATAAGCCAGTCCATGGTAACGTGACTGGGTTTTGCCATCTCTTTCACTAAACAATGGAGGGCATTTTCCAGTAATGCCAGTCAATAAAAGGAATATCTTCAGTGAACTCAGGAGTGGTATCTCAAAGAGAAAATTAAAGAAATACCTGCTGTGTTGGCGGTAAAGTATTTGTGTTTATCATGACACAGCAAAGCATAAATACAGTGTTACACTGTTAATAATTTAATATACCGACAACAGTACTGAATTAATTGAACATCCACTGCAACTATACAAAACTTTGGTTAAACAGCATTTAGTCAGAGTTTATGCATTTCAGTAGAGGATTCCACTTTTTTGTTTCTTATGACCTTGTGCTTTCTTCCACAGTCCTCTGCCTCCATCAGTTACTTCTTGTACATTTCTTGGTTCTGCTAGGAGTTAAGGACTTCCACATTATAAGAGGTTTTATCACACCTGCCACAGATAGCCAACCCTGATTTTCTATCTCTGCCTACCCGCTTGAGTCTCCAAACTTCCTTATCATTAAATTGGGTTAGATACAAGTAAGAGTCCTTGATGAGACCTTGGTTTCTAGCTTTGCAATTTTCACTGCAGGTTGTTTGGGGTACATAACACCAATATGAATGGCAACGTCTCTCACTGATTATCTAAAAAGAATTACAACTTGTGACTAACTACAAAAGTCTTGTATGAACCTCTGCCTGCAAAGCTAGCTCCTGCTTATCCAAGAGCACACAGTTACATATGCAATGCTTTGTCCAAGATTATGTTTCTCTCTGGAAGTCCAAGTAGTGTTAGGGTAACTCCAGCACCAAAATAACCACCTGATCATGCAGGGCTTGAGTCCAGGTGGATCAACGTGCCATCAGGAAATATGTGCTCTTTGCATTTTCTGTACAATCATGCACTTTGTCAGACAGTTAGCTAAGAAAAAATGAATGGCTTTATGTAAGGAAAAGTATGTAAATTATGCATAGGTTCTGGCAGACGGAAAAGTAGTGTTTCTAAGCAGTTAACATCACTAAAATAATAATCTTTGTGGTCAAAGTGTGTAATTATATAAAATTGGACTCCATGCAATGCTTTGATAGAAATGATTATTTATATACCTCTACTCACACACAACTTCTCCAAACTCTACTCCTAAGGTGTCACCTCATCAGTTAATATCACAACAGTTCTGAAAAGAGAACAGGAAGTTTATGCCATCTCAGTATATGACATGACAGAGCCAAATTCTGGACTACACAGTCCAGGATCTGAGAATGTAAGAAAATAAAATCAGACCAAGCAAAAAGAAAGACCCTCGGAAGGAATGAAGGAATAAATATGTTTAAACTGAACTTGAAAATCAATTAAAATTCAGTAGAAACCCCCACTTGTAAAAGAGAGGGCCATCAGTCATTCAAATAATATGTCATAGGATATAAGTCCTTAACTGCTTAAATGTCTTCAAATGAGGACTGAATTGCATAGCTCATTGTTTCAAAAATCATCAACCTCATATTAATGAAGCTGACTTTCACATAGAGTCACAGAACTGTTTGGCTTAAAAAGGACTTGTTCCAAACCCCCTGCCATGGGCAAGGACACCTCCCATTAGACCAGGTTCCTCAAAGCCCCGTCCAGCCTGGCCTTGAACGCTTCCAGGGAGGGGGCATCCACAGCTTCTCTGGGCAACACCTTGCAGTGTCTCACTCTCACGGAAAATAATTTCTTCTTAATATCTCATCTAAATGAACCCTTTTTCAGCTTGAAAACATTACCAATTTTCCTATAACTACACATCCTTGTAAAAACTCCCTCTCCCAGCTTTCTTGTAGGCCCCCTTTGTGTACTGGAAGACCACTCTAAGGTCTCCCCAGGATGAATAACCCCAATTCTCTCAGCCTGTCCTCATATGAGAGGTGTCCCAGAACCCCATTTCAAATGGTAGAATTTTTTCTGTGATGCAGAAAACTAAATTACACACTTGCAATAATCTGTTGCATCTCAAAAATCTCTGAATAACTTTTTAATTAATGCTGACTCTGGAAAAGGAGTATTTTTCACCAGCTGCAGCTATTGAAATTTCACTTGTTATTCCATGAGAAATGTGTTAGACCTTCCCTGTAGTCAGGGCAGACATATAGGTACATCCAGAATTTGGGTATTTAATTCTCAAAAAAACTCATAACAAAGCTGTGATGAGGGGCAGCACTGGAGACAAGTTGAAGGTCATTTTAAGGAGTCCCAGCTTTGTGCTCATTTTCACTTAGACTATATCTACTGAGGACCAGGTGAAACTGGGAGAATCTGCAGACAGGAATGTACCATCTGGGTGCTAACATCAGGCTTCTTATGCTCTGGGAGCTGTAAACATGCTGGAAATATATTCCCATCTTAGACACTAATCCCTGGCATTATTTTGCTTGTACTACCTTGTCTGCAGTGTAAAACTCAGTTTTTTCTTCCCACTTTGAGAATGTCATTAATGCTAATTGCGAACTTGGCCACAATTGCATATTGCTTAGTTTGTTGTTAATGAATTTGAATAGTGATTTGCACTATATTGAATTAGCATCATGTCTCAGAGACCATGGAGAATTGAACCCTAAAGCTTTTATCATCCCTTTCTTTTCTTTTTACAAGCTAGGCCTTGTAGCTTTTCTGTTATTTATAAATTAACAGTCTGTTAACTGCCCAGCTGAGATGGGATCATCACCACTGACAAGAGCAGCGCAGTATCTTATTACCAGCTAAATATAGACTCCGTGTTTAAAAATCAGAATGAGTTAAGTTTAGTGCTCTTCTTTGGAATATGGCCATATATGAATTATTATGAAAAATTGGCATCATTATGTTACACTAATGCTACAGAAAATGCATGCTTACCCACAGAAGTTTAACTGTTGCAGAGTATCAAAGAGGAATGTTTAAGGTCACCCACCATTCAGAAAAAAAAACCAAAAACCTCTTGCTTTTAGGTCATATATGGAACTTAAATATATGAGTCCTCTCGTATATGGAACTTGAATATACGAGTCCTCTGAGATAACCTAAACAAAAGCAAAATTAAATGGTATAACTTCAGAAGTAAATCTGTGTAAAGACATTATCCAGTGAAGGAATATGACTTTTATGCATGTATCAGTATTAACAAAAAAATGCATGTTTGGGCTAGAATTTTTAGAACCAGATGGAAAATTTATGAGTCATTTGGGAAATTAAGGATTTTGTTGTGGTGGTTGTTTTTGAAACATCACTAGCTTCAGGAGAAAAAAAAAGATCAGTCACTGATACCCGTTATCTTCTACACATTTAGGTGGAGAAAAAAAAATGGTCGAAGATGAGAACAGAGATAAATCAAATTGGAGTTTGGATCCAATTTTCAAAAACATGCTAAATTTCAATATACTGTGCAACCTGCCAGCAACAGAAAACCCAAGAAGTGTTGGCTTTCAGGCTACTAAAGAAGTAGAGTTAATTATCTGCAAATATGTTCATAAAATAGTAAGTGCTTTGATTGTCAAAAGCTCTATGGCTGAGCCATGGTAGCCAACTATAGATATATTTAAATTTTGCAAACAAAAACTAAACTTGGATTGTAAATAAAAAAAAAAACCAGACAGAAATTTGAGAGATTTTAAGTGTTTTCAAATTCTTGCCTGGGTTAACAAAATGTGTTTCCATTCACCTAAAATGTTTTATACAACATAAATCAAAATATTTTACTATCTTGCTATGTACTGTTTTAGAAAATAAAAAACAAGTGAAAATAGTATGATACTTCACATCTCTTCAAAAGAAACTTTTTTTTCCTTTTCGAACAAAATGAGTAAGATAAAGCAACCAACAATACTTGATTTTGAGTTGCAGCTGCTTAGAATATTAAACTCAAACATTTAGATCACTTCTTTCTAGCTAAAGTTTTCAAAAAATTTCCAATAAATTCAGTTGGTTCCCCAGATCTGGAAGTGATGCTTTCAGAATAAGAAGAGGCCCTTCCCGAAGAACTCTAATTCTGGTTTCTTTAGGTCTTAGAGTCATCCTGGAGATCAACCTGTTCCTCATTGACTCAGAGAGACATATATTTTTCAATTCTTCCTTCCTCATTCGGGTCTCAGAGCTATATGATATTTCACACATATGCATTCTAGGTTTTACTCTGAGATTTTCCACGACAAAGAAAAATACAATGTTTGGACACTTTTTTTTTTTCCTACTGTAAATACAGTAAAAGAATTTCCTGAAGAGGTTAAAGCTATTTCTGGATTGCAGATATATGTGTGTAGGTAAGTTTATATATTATTTTCTCTGCTGATTAGAAAATAAGAAAACCTATGGGCACTGGCTAGATCCATGCTCATTCCTTTCTAAAAATAAGATTTATTCCAGAATCAGTCTATTTTAACTCACAACAGTGATTGTCTTCATCTTTTCTCCTTGGATGCAATTTTCCAGCTTAATTTGCCTAATGTCACCCTGGTATTCATTTTGTATTCCCCCTCTCTCACTTCCCTACCTGGCTCTTTACTTTATGACCTTGAACTAGTCTAAACAATCCTCTGACAAGCTCATCAGTGCTCCATGAAACAGAAACAATAGCTGAATGAAAAGACTTAATTAAATAATCTATGCAATGTTTGCTCAAGCCTGAATTGTAACTTCAGGCTCAACTGCCTTTATACACACATATTGGTTTGAGAATATTTGTGTTTGTTTTTTAAATTCCCAATGAATTTCTGAATGAAATTGTAGAGTTCAGTATGACCAATACATCTGTGATGTTGCTATACCTCATTTAAATTATTTTTGTCTGGAACGAATATAATACACTGAAGAAAACCTTCAAACGAGGAAACTTGCCTTGTAACATCTAAGAACCTTTAGCTACGTATTCCATATCAGCTCAAATGTCCTTATCAAAAACTGAAGTAACAGTTGGCTTTTTTAATACTTTGTTAGAAATATTTGATTCTGCTGCTGTAACCCTGAAAACTGAGTAGAATCAGCAGTAAGAGAGCAAGCTCCTCAGAGGCCTTGACATCAAGGTGATGTCCCCAGGGCTTTCTGTCAGAGAGGAGTTTGGAAGCATTATTTAAGGGTTCAGTGACCAAAAACATTAAAATTTTGAGTGATCTGCATGGCTTGAAGACTGGAAGTACCTACAGGAAAACTGTTGCAACTCCCTGGTAAGACATGGGAGGTGATAAATAACATGGTCCCTTCAAATTTGCCAAAGTTCAGCACTGGGTCAGTGACTAAATTCTGACAGACACTCTCTGTGATCCCTCCAGCACCATTCCAGTGGAGCAAAACAGTGGAACAAGGGAGAGAAACTTTGAGGTTGAAAGAAAATGAATCAGTTTAAGGAAAAAAAAAATGCTAACAATGACAATGACAAAATTGACCTATAGAAATATATATATACCATTATGCAAATATATTCAAAGAGTCAAGAAAATATATTAATACAGAACCCACATCTTCCAGATGGAAACTGGGTGCAGAGCGGAAAAGTCCCAGACTGGACTCAGCAGCAGATAGGAGTACCTAAGACCAGAGTCCCCATGATCATCAAAAAACAAGCAGAAATGGAAGCCTTGAAGCAGTCACACCACTCCCAAACAGGGAGGCAGGGGAAGAATCATAGAGTGGTCTAAGCTGGAAGGGACCTTAGACATCATTTTAATTTAACCTCCCTGCCGCCAAGGATGCCACCTGTCTACTAGATCAGGTAACACATGGGGACCGAACGGGAATCGAACCTGCGACCTTAGCGTTGTTAGCGCCATGCTCAACTGACTGAGCTAACTGGCCCCCTAAGACAACCTGCTCTGTCAAATAGTGCAAAGGATGCAACTCAAAAAAACAAGAGCAAGGAACACCAGCAACACAGGGAGAGATGACAAACAGCCAACAACAATCCCTCCAGCACAGCAAGCACTGAAAGTCTCAAGTTGCGTCTTTGGGGTCCTTTTATACTGAGCACCATGGGAAGGAACACTGTGATTGGTCCTTCTGGGTCACCTGACCCAGCCCCCTTCTCCCCATAGGCACAGCTGCCTCTATTCCCCCGTTGTGATTGTCAAATGTTCTAGATAGCCCCAGATAATTTTATCCTGGTGTTCTCAAAACAGGGAAAAAACCTCTATTTCTCTGCGTTGGGTTTCAGACCGCTTCTTCATTTAGATAGGTCTAAGCTGTTGTGTTGAGATTTTTTTGAGTTCTGCGTTATTATTTGTTCTAATTATAACCCAATTCTCTCTCCTACTCCAAGGTGCAACGCTTGTTTCCCAAGGACTGAAGGCACTCAAGAGATCAAAGGGAGTGCAGGTAAGTAAGTCAGAGTGCTCAAGTCCATCTCTAACACAAGTCATGGTGTGGCTGAGATGCACACCTATAGAAATCAGAGAGGGGTCCTGAATCCCACACCTTGGGAATGCGTTTGCATGATGCAAAGTACCATCTCTTGCTGTTCTGATCACCATGTTTTTTCACTTTCATGATTAATTAGCACTCAGAGACGTATAATTCTCCACTACAGCCTTGTCTGAGTCTTGAATATTAAATTTTCTTTTATCTACTTAAATGTCTTTCAAGGACTAAGGTTCCTTTTTAGCTTACTTCTATCTCTATTCTATCTTGGTACACACTGGTACTGTCCTAGTTCACAAGCCTGTCATGAAGATTACTAAGTTGAAGTGTGTGAGGACATATTTAATGTATCATAGATGTGTTCAGAGCGTGTGTTAATACAGGATTGGGGAAATTAACCTAAAGTGCAGAACACATCTGCTTTGCCCTGATCTTCAGTAGGCTATTTGCCACAGTTCCTCAAGTCAGACTGCAATACGATGATAAATATAATCACTGAAAATGTCAGAGAGCAAACAGCTAGTACTAATACAAAGATAATGTGTGGCATCAGTGAAAACATTTCTAGAAACCACTCTGCAAAAAAAAAAAGTTACTGGAAAGGGCTTATAAAACAGTAATTCAGCTTCCTTAGAGTGTGAAACTCATTGAACATGTTGAAGAGGAGATTAGCAAGTAACTTAAGGTCTATAAATATGTGTTAATATTTCTTCGCTAGTAGGAAAAAAAGATTAGTGAGAGATGACAGCTTGGTATGCGGTATTTGAAACAAAATATATACAGATTATTTAAAAAAACTCCAAATATTCAACAGGAAAGATAATAAACCACATTTAGATATGCAACTGACTCTCCTTTACATTAAGACAAGAGCTCAGTAAAGCACACTCTTGGGAAAAGAATTGACAGTGAGTATTATGGCTTGTTCTGTATAAGAACACAACTTAGATCACAACAATCCTGTCTGACTTGAAAACATAAATATATATTACCTATCAAGCTGTAATCTGAAGTATTCTCACATTTTATTTAGCAACACTATGAACCAGCTCTGGTTTAATTTCACCAGCATGACCATTTGTTATCACCTGTAACACAGAACTACGCCGAAACCCTATTCAGAATTGGAGCTCCTTTCTGCTAAGCAAGCACCAATCCCAAGTTCCTTTAATCCTAAAAGCATCTTTCTGCCACAGATCTCCCTCATATGAAAGCAAAAAGTTCTTCTGTGATACATTTCAGAGTCGTATATGAAATTAATCTTAGCTGAGTTAACCTCTGGGGGCATATTTCAGTGTTTTGCAAGTACATGCCTTTCGTCAAGTCCTTTTGTCATACAATGGTATTTTCCACAAACTTTACAGAATAAACAAAACATTTTATTTACAGAAACAGCTTTTGTTTTAAAGTGGAAAAAAATCTAATTCATTCGGTTTTCAATACAGTTTCAGAAAGAGCATTTAAAAACTACTAGAATTTTCTAAAAAAGTAGTATTTTTAAAACTAGTGCCGAAGAAACCTTGTTAGCTGTACTTTGAAGTTGTAAGATTCAACATTTATTTAGAAATCCAAACCATGAAAAATTTTCTTCATTAACATCTCATTTACAACTGTAATATTAAATCTCTCCAGGAACATATAAAAAACCCAAGTTCTTCTATATAAAACTAAACTAAAATAATTTACCATTATTAAAAGATAAAAAATATTTTTTAAAATCCATTCAAAGAAGTGCAAAACAAGAGAATGGGATATGTGTGTGAAAATAGGTCTTCTTTCAGAATGAAGGTCAAAATTTCATCAGGGTCTACATGGTCTAAACCAGTAAAATGTGTCATTTTCAACACCAAGAAGTGGTGTGGCTATCTGTTTTGGATTCCCCGAGTGCCACTTAGAAATGCAAACATATGTCTGGCCTTTGATGCAAAGTTTAAATTCATGTTTCAACATTTTAGTCGAGATATAACACAGCCTTTTCAGACACATCCTCTATTTTCAACATAGGTATAGTATGTTAATATCACTGATAAGACTCCTGCCTTCTCATTAATTTATCACATGTCCACACTCTGTGATCCACGTGTCCTTGTGTGCATAAGGTAAAAGAAAATAACTCTTTCCAACTATAGTTGAATGTGTTCTCTTTTCAACCCTGAGTAACATGGTCAGACACGAAAGCACCATGTACTCTCAGTTAACAAACTACAGGTAACAACATTTTCCACAAATATAAGACAACATTAAAATTGCTCCTGTACTGTTCGTACAGTTCGCATACATCAGTATGTGATTAACTCATATATCATTACTGAAATGAATGTGTAGTGTTCTCTCTCCTCAACAGCTCTCCAAGATTTCAGATGTTCACTCATGTTCTGTGGACTTTATTATGATAGTAAAACATTTATCAATGACAAAAAAGGAAAAAAAACAAACCACTTTCAAGTGGACTTCAAGGCTAGGCATTCACTGCTGAAAAGCAGCTCATGAATCAGCTTAAAAATATTACTATTCTTCCACAAAATAATTTCTTTTCCTGATGTATCCAGGGAACTTGTTGGCTTCCTTAAGCAGGGTTGCAAAAGAAATATTACACACTCCTTTGTCAAAGTGAGAGGCTTTATTGGAACAAGTTTGGTGGGAGAGACTTGAAGATAGAATGGTGATTTATTTCTGATTAAAGATATTTGGAGCGTGTAAGACATTCCTCCAACCCACCATCCTATCCAGTAATGCTAAAGGCCTTGTGCTTTGGATGATTACAGAATAAAATGTATAATCTTAACAGACGTAGAAAGAACTCTAAGAGTAATCAAACTGTGATTGTGTAAAACTTAAAGGTCAGATAGCAAGTCAGTAGCCAACTGGAAATAAGACCCAGATTTTCTGGGTCTTTATACCATATCGTTTCCATTAGAATTTGTTTCAGTATGTTATCACTATAACATGAATATCAATCTCTATTATACTCTTGAATGCATTTACACTTTGTAGCTTTCAGACTGAATAAAGATGCTGGAAACTAAAGAGCAGCAAACCCCATGGCTCTACCTAGGATATTGGTTGAAATAATCATCGAACGTAGAAAAACAAATACATTAAAAATTATAACATACTATGCTATTTCATTCTTTGAGGGCAGTGGTAACTTATTAGCCTTTCAACCTTTACACATACTATCAGTGACACATCATCTGATCTATAATACCTATTCTTGGGTGATGATATACCCTTCCAAAAGATAATTAATTCAACCCAGATGAGCCCTTTTCCACTGGGAAAGAAATATTTCACACTTGCCCTAGATTAAGAGCTCACAAGCAGGCAAGCACTACAACAGTGCCATCAAGTAATGAGTGGCATCTTCAGCATGCATCAGAACCTTTAAAATTCTTTGAATACACTAAAAAATGTCAGAAGAAGCTCTATAGCATCAGGTATTTTCATTTGCAAAGGGCCTTGGAAAAAGTCACACAGAAATGACTATTAGGAAAATCTTCTAAGTTGTCGTTATCACAGAAATATTAAGGACTGCAGTTAGTTTTGGAGAACATCTAGTCCAGTCCCTCTGTTCAAAGCAGGGTCAGCTAGAGCAGGTTGTCCAGGACTATGTTCAGTTGAGTTTTGAATATCTCTGAGGACAGAAACTCCATGACATCTCTGTAAAATTCAGCCTTTCCCAAAGTTGGTTGGCAGAAGTAGTTTAGAATCTTATTTACTAGATCTCCCTTGCTTATAACAGGAGATCTGAGGATTATCTTAGATGGAAGTGATCTGAAGGCAATACTAAGTGCCATTTTGGAAGTCAAGAAGCCAAAGAGGACACTAGCAGGCACAAGTTGTGGAATATTAAGTGATGCCCTAATGCAAATCAGGAGTGCAACTTTCTTGGGACAGACCTTTTGACTGGTTAAGTCAAGCTGAAGACAGAAACTGTGTAAAAAGAGGGGGATGGATTGAACTAATGGGACTGACTGAAGGACTGCAAAAGCACTTGATATTATTAGTGAGGGAAAAAATAAAATGTCACAATAAAAAAAAGACTGAATACAGTAGAAATACAGGAAAATAATTAAATCTTAGAGAAGGTAGTTGTGAAGTCTTGTTCTCTTCCTCTTAAACTGAAAAAATACAGATGTGAAGACCTGTTCTCTTCCTCTTAAACTGAAAAAATACAGTGAAAAGTTTGTACTTTTTTTAATTTATTTTTTTTGCAGATGCTCCTAGAAGTTAAATTCATTCAATCTCCCCTTCTATTGTGGAGCTCAGCAGTTCCTTAGGGACAGAAAGTTACCACGATTAGACACGCAATAGTAATTTGCAAAACAAATAGCCTGAGCTAATTAACGTTGCTAATTCTCAATTGCTGTAGCCATAAAGCTCAGGAGATGATATTTTTCCTCATGGACTGGTATTTGACCACACTAGATTCACTCTATTTCTTACTGTTATGTTGATGAAGAGTCAATATTTGTTTTTATGTTTTGTTTGTGGTTTTTTTTTATGAAAACTCTTACAGATAAATTTAATATTAACTGAAGAGTCAATGTTTGTTTTTATGTTTTGTTAGTGTTTTTTTTTTAATGAAAACTCTTACAGATAAATTTAATATTAACTAGTAAGAAGTATTCCAGCATTCTTTCACTATACTTTTTATAGTGCTGCTTGCTACACTGGCATGAGCCCTTATCTTATTCTTAGCTATGTTAGTGTACCTTAGAACGTGTTTGGGCCACCTTTGTCCAAAACCATGCAGTGCAAAATAATGGTTTATTATTTTCACTTTTCAAAAATAGCTGGAGCAGCCTAGTAACTAATCAATGTTGTTTAAAGTATCTCTTCCTTACCTCTGCTTCATCTTCTTCTCTCTTTAGCTGTTTATCCTCACCTCTCCTCTTCCTGCAGATTAGCCACTGGATTTTTCTAGCTCTGTACTTGAGTGTCATATGCAACTTCATGCAGTGCAATAACATACAAACCTTGCAGTTGAAAGGAACCACTACATGCTATGAGTCAAATTGAAAGTTTCCCAGATATCCTAAGGGAAGGGCGTGAAAAGTGAGGGAAAATGATTTCCTGGCTCCTTTTTCCCATTCCTTTGCCTATCAGAGTGCAAACAGGTCCCAGCTGACAGAACGTCCTGTAGGACAGAGCTGAATTCAGCCACTACATTTCTTCATCCAAAATCAATGAGGCTAATTAGCAGATGAAAGGTCTGCTGGAAACGGCTAATTTTCCATGTCAGCAGGTAGATGAGGAATCAATGAGGTAGTCTCATTCCTCTCATTTCAACAAATTTGTTTCTGTTAGAGGATTTAGCTCAGCTTGCCTAATGCAAACAACGTTTGGTTGTTTGGGATGCTTGAGTCTATCTTCTAGGCAAAGACATAATAAAATATTTGGAACCAATAGGACAGATTCCTAAGTATAATTGTCCATTTTTCCATTTATACCAGACCAGGCATCTGACCTGAGATGTACTGTTCCCAGGTACATCCAGCTATCTTGAAACTGAGTATAATACAGACTGTGCAAATTGGGCACTGTGCTTATTTATTCAGCAGTGTCCCAATCCAGATTGTATCTACAAAAGACTCATTATGAATTCACAGCAAGCTATCTAAGAGAAGAATCCCCTTATTTATGTTCCAAAAATGGTGAATATTCATTAATGTTCCAAATGTTCCAAAAATAAATATTCACTAATACTCTTCCCTGGAAAACTGAAACAGAATGACCACAGGATGGATAAACAAATAGTTTGACTGGTCTGTGGAGGAAGCTTGTCAGCAGCATCTCTGAGAGACTTTAATTCAACAAACCTATGTGTCCAGCTGATGACCTGCATCAGTGGCAGGGAGAGGGAGGAGTAAAGGAAATTGAGATCTCAGTGTGGGGTGAACATGGGATCAATGCCCACAGGTGAGGGGAAACTCGAGTGTGGTGTGTACTGGGGAACAGGCACACTCTCCTGCTCTTCTCTGCTTAGCCTGCTTTGGCCGTGGTTTACAGGAGAATTCTGATGATTTGTGACTGGTTTCTCCCTTCCTTTCTTCCTTGCCTTTTCCCTTGTCCCTATCATCTTCCTTATAATCTTCCTTTCCTGACACACACATTTACATCGGTACTTTAATGTATGAACTCAAGCACTTTATGTTTCCAACCATAAAACCATGATTGGAAACACACTTACTTAACTAAATTTGAGTAAGTTTTACTCTTTTTTGTGTGTAGGTAACAGTAAAAGAAAAACTGTCTTTTCATTGACTGTAGAAGATTCAATCTTTTGGAGTTAAGACAGTTAAAACAATGGAAGATAGGTTTTTCCACCATTAATCTGTCCCTCTGTGAATAAGTTTCCCGAACTTTTAACCCGTCTCTTTTCCTAAAGTCAAGACATATACATGTCAATAAATCTAGGTTTTTCCACCATTAATCTGTCCCTCTGTGAATAAGTTTCCCGAACTTTTAACCCGTCTCTTTTCCTAAAGTCAAGACATATACATGTCAATAAATCTATGTGTTTATTAAAATGACACAAATATTACGTTTCTAAAAGACCATTTTTTTTCCAGTTCACCCACAAGTTTTTAAAAAGGTCACGGGAAACACAAATTGTTATTATTTATTTATTTTTGTCCTGTATTATTGCTGTTACCAAGAGAACAGTGAGCTTAATTGCAATTGTCATCATTATGAGCAGCAAAATTAAACATGCATATGTAATGTATTTAAATTTACATAAATTAATTATTAAAAGAGATGGAAAGTCTGAGAGAGCACATCTCCTTTGATCAAAGTAAGTCCTGCCCTTTTACTCTTCAGCAAGGACTCTGCAAATAAACCAGTATCTATAATGATGCTGGGTGCACAATTCAATCTCTGGGAGGGATGAAGAGGTGATTCTTCCCCTCTACTCTGCTGAGAACCCACTAATAGCACTGCATCCAGATCTGGAGACCTCAGCACAGGAAAGACATTAACAAGTTAGAGCAGGACAAGAGGACAACCATGAAGATTATCAGAGGACTGGAACACCTTTTCTGTGAAGAAAGGCTGAGAGAGTTGAGATTGTTTTAGTTGGGAGAAGAGAAAGCTCCAGGGAGACCTTATTATGGTCTTTCACCATTTAAAAGAGGCTTATAAGAAAGCTGGAGACAGATTTTACGGTAGGGTCTGTACCCTATGGTGTTCAGGGAAATGGTTTAGTGGTGGATCTGACACTGCTAGGTTAAGAGTTGGACTTGAATATCTGAAAGATCTTTTCCATCCTAAATAATTATATGATAGGATAAGGGATAACAGTTTTAGACTAAAAGAGGGTAGATTCAGATTAGATATAAGGAAGACTTTTTTTTTTTTTTTTTTTTTTTTACAATGAGAGGGGGGAAACACTGGACCGGGATCGGTGAAACACTGGACCAGGTTGCCCAGATAAGTGGTAAATGCTCCATCCCTAGAAACATTCAAGGTCAGCTGGACAGTGCTCTGAGTAATTTGGTTTAGTTAAACATATTTCTTGCTCATTGCAGGGGGTTTGAACTAGTTGACTTTTGAAGGTCCCTTCCAACACAAACTATTTTATGACTCTATGATCCTATGATAGATCAGCTGAGCTGTACTCATCATCCATTGCAACAGACACCTTCTCATCTCAAGTATAAGTTGTTAAAGACCAAAACATCCTATCAGCCTCAAGTATTTGCCAGTGCTTCACACCATGTGGATACCAAGACCCCTAACATTCATTTATCATGAAGGAAGTCTCACCTTTTCCATCAATTATTTCCACGGTCAGGTTTGATTTTTTCTGGTTGATACAAGCTCTCTTCAAAACTGGAATAGACCAGCTCACAATAAACCACACAGGAAAATTTCTGGTTAAATTTCTTCTTTCCTCATTTTTGAGAAACTATGTCTTGAATGTCAGAAGAGGTGGGAAGGGACAGGTGGCTGACAGCGGGCTGCAATGCTGGTTATAGTTGCGTGGATCCTTGAGATGGACACCCATCGATCAGGGCCATGGCAGTCACTGTATTACTCCTAAATAAAAATAATTTCATTAATTCTGAAAATCCCTGGCACAAGAGATCAGAACAACAGATGCCTCATCTGTACTTTTCTTCAGCCCTTCAAAACAAGCATTATGGTATGTGTTAGACACACAAAGATAAATATCACCCAGGAAAATGAAGTGAGTTCAGACTTTTCTGTTAACACAGGAAAATTCTTGCTTACCTCACTAACGCCATAAAAAAACACTTCAGTACTCTTAAAAATTACTTTTTTTTTCAGATGACAAGCACACAGCACAATATATGTTGCTCGATTTGATACAATTTTTTTTATAAACCAGAACAGAAATTATCAAGGTAAAGGCACTTATTTAGCAAAATTGGACAAGATTTTCTGTTTTATGTGTCTGTTGGTTTTTATTGTTGTTTTGTTTTTCCCTGGGACTTGAACTGGGATTGTATTTTAAGTTCTAGTCACTCTCTTCTAAAAGGTTAGCCTGCTAAATAAATTACATAGTGAACAAACAACAGACTTGTAAAGAGAAGATGGAAAATAGAGATGCTTTATCACAATGAGTGGATGATTCACAAAAGCAGAAACTTCGTCAGTTTATCAGAAGAAAATGTAACATGATATATTAGCTACAAATGTCTCTCCAGGGCAGTCTTCCATATAGCTGCTATCCGAACAGTTCCTGTACCTCCCACCAAGGCATCTAAGACTGGATATGATTTATCAATTCTAAATGAAACACTTATTCAAGCTACTTCATTTAAAATTTGTGGTGCAGTTATTTGCTTTTTCCTGATGGATTTTACATTTTGACTCTGGAAATGAGCTGGGCTTTATGCTTAGAATTTGGCAAACTTTGACTGAGTGGGAGTAAGTCTGCACTTCCAATGAATGAGTCCCAAAGTGGCTCTGAAAAGGTGCTCTTAATGCAGGGGGCTAACCTAGTAAATATTGAGCCTTTGACATTAACTCCAGTGGAGACTAATGGCTAGAAAAGTGGTTTATCTAAAATTAATTTTTAATTGCAGCAAATTAGACCAATCTGTTTATAATTAAAGTGTATCGAGGAATAATGGTTATTTAGTCTTCTCAGCCTTGACAGCACAATACTGCAGTCCCTGGGTTTGAGGACCAGAAAGTGAAACTGGCCACCAAACAAAATCAAACCCAACCAAATTGTCTTGTTTCACCTACTTAGTGCAGGGTAATGTGATACTTAAATGAGAAACTCAAATGGGAGAAAAATAGTAAGAATGATCAAATTATTTATTTTATAACAGCTCCAGTATTTAGTGCACTGCTTTGTTGCCAATGAAAACGTGCAGCTGTACATGTGGACCCAGAGCAGAAGGGAAAACCTGTTCAAATCTTTGAATGAAGACAGCTTAGGATTGCTTGTCTGCTTAGAGCAGCCATCACCCTTCACAAATACAGACATGTTTGTCTTCATTTTCCTGTCAGTTCAAGTTGTCAAAGCTTTCTTTCATGCTGTGGGACTTGGCACTTTCTTTGCAAACATACCCTTTCAGTTACTTTCTCTTTC
>NW_009725646.1:36219-37442 GCF_000703405.1 Apaloderma vittatum
TTCTTTCCTTTCCCTTCTATGTTTTTGTCAGGAACTCAAAAATCTGTCGCTGGAGATGTCAGACATTATTCTAAGAAAACAGCTTATTCTCATATTTGTAGTGAGTTGCTGGGTAGAGCGCAGAAAAAATTGTCAGAGAACACCCTGTGGTAACAGCAACATTTCACCATCTGAATTCTGCAAAGGGAGTCCAAGCTGTGTTGGGCACCGGTTTTGTGTGAAGGAGGTACTTGGAGACCTAGACGATGCCCTTGTACGACTGAGAAAAGACTCTCCCAAGATAATACTGATGCTGCCTAAGAGATCCGAAAAAATCTGTGAGGACTGCCTGACAAGACTTCCATGGCTTGTTTTCCTTTTATGAGGAATATATTTATTCTTAAAATGCATACACTCCCCCAGAATCTTGTCCGAGTGGCTGGGCTTTCTACTCATAGAAAAGGAGAAAAAACAAACAAACAAACAAACAAAAAAAGACAACTCTGTCCTCAAAGAGCATTCGATGCAAATAGAGAGTCACAGATGGCAATGAGACAGCAGTGACACCGTGACTCGCCCCAGCTCATGCACAGCTGAGCGGTGGCAGCAGAGCTGAAAACAGACCCATGGTTCCCAAGGCTCCATTTCACTGTCCCACATGGGGTTTTTCCTGCGCCTTCAGCCAACCTGTTCCACTGATATCTCAGCCATCCTGCTGCTGGCAGTCTCAGCGCAGCTCCTAACATACCAGTGCCCATCCTGCAACTGGTTGGTGGTCCTTGCCATTTTATTCATGTGAGAGGCAGTGGTGACGCTGCTGCTCTGCTCCATCTTTTCCAGCAGTGCCAGCAGACATGCCATGGCATCGAGGCACACCTGCTGCTGAGGTGCCATGTTTGTGCTGTGAGTAAATAAAGGCTCATCTCTCTGGGGTTGACAATACACTGTTTTTCGGTATATATAAATCAAATCTAAAAAAAAAAAGCAAATCAAGAAAAGAAGGACACATAGCTAATACCTGAGAGTCTTGCTGCATTTTCAGCATCAGATCTGATATTAGGATGAGGTTTGCTTTAGCAACCCTGTGTCTATATCCGCAGGCACAAATCAACATTCCTTTTATAAGAAAAACAATTGCTTCAGTGACTGCCAGAATTTGTTTCCGTTATTTTGGGTTTAGCAACTGATAGTGACAAGAACCACATACTGACTGAGTGGAGACTTTGATTTCTAATTCCCTGAGG
>NW_009725647.1:0-7091 GCF_000703405.1 Apaloderma vittatum
TTTCCCCTGTCTTCTAAACCAAGACAGATGCAAAAATATGGCAATCATTGTGCTATGCTAATGAAACACACTGAATTCTCTGGCCTTACAACACAAGATGGTTCAATTGTGAGGCAAGGCTATTTCCCCTCCTACTTTCTTACAATAATTCAGATTTCCCTATGTCCTATTTTTGCTATCTAAATTAAGAATATTGCTCATAACCAGATTATATGGCATTTATTCTGAAGAGTAAGAGATACTGATACAGCTAAAAATTCAATATAAACACCCTGTGGATGTAAGCCATGACATTTATATACTGGATTAATAAGCACTAAGAGGAATTTCTGATGTAGGGTACATGACCCTCCCTCCATTTCAAAAGCAATTATTTTAATGCCACTATTTCAAAGCACGGCATGTCCTTGAAAACACTTCCAGACAGACAGCTTTACCAAAAAAAGCTTCCACATCCTGAAAGGACAATTTCAGGTGCATCTCCACTTATGAGATAAGAGAACACCTGGGAGTCAGCGTATGGGCCGGCCAGCAGATAAGCAGGCTGAGGTACACATCAATTTTATGCAGGATGGATTTGAGCTTCCCTTAGACAACTGGATAGGCTTAGGGAGATTTGACACAGAGCTCCCGCTTTCAGCCTTAACCAGCACAACTCCTGCTGTCATCGCTGCCACTGTCAGCAGTGAGCCATGACACCAGCAGAGCATCGCTCCATCCCCAGTCCTCACTCCCATCAGGTCTCACTGCCCTGAGCAGCCCCTGCCATTTAAGCCTTGTTACCTACTCCTAGATACTTTCCAGATACCTCAACCGGCAACCTACTGCCACGTTAACTTCAGAGTGCCATCTTATAGCTTTAATCACAAAAGAGAACACAGACAGGCTCCCCAGTTACCACTTGTCAAACCTGGTCAGCATCAACTCAACCTTTCAAAAACAGGAGAAATGGAGAATCAGCCAATTTTTTGTGAGGAGAGTTGAAAATACGACAACTGTTTTTCTCACCGAGACCTTAAAGTTCCCAGCACTTTCTGACAGTGGTTTGATGCCCCAGGCAAAAAAAACAACCAAACAAACAAACAAACCTCTGGGCAAGCACCATCTGCACACCTGGGCCATCGCCTCCCATTCTGGGGATGCTCCAGTTAGTCCCAAGGGAAGGTGTGTTCCTGCTGGCATCCCACACACCCCACAGCACAACCTACTTGCCTCCTGAAGTAGTCACAGTGGCGGCTTCCCTTAAACGTCAACTCTTACTGCTTAGCTTTGCCATCAAGATCATCACCTGTCATGGTAATCCTACTCATTTCCCAAACCCAGCTTGACTCCCAGAGTCTTACTACAGACATACTAGGCTAAGTAAAACTGTCAGAACCAGGGTAACAAGAAGTCCATCTATCATGCAAGGCTTGCACATGAGGGGGTGGAGATACAGGTGGTTGGGTTGGCACTTTTAACATGAAAGTGTTGTGTATTTAAGTTCTTAAAAGTGAAAAACCAGTCTGCATTCCCTAATGTTATTTCAGAATAGAACTTCTTCGTTACAACAATAAAATCAGGGAGGGTAGTAATCAAGTTCACCTTGGGGAACTGCACTGGCTCAGGTACCAACCCCTGTACCTGCCTGACGTTTCCCTCTGGCCACAACCACCTTCTGACTGTCATTTCCCACTTCTTCCCTTCCATTCAAGATGACATCTGGTCTCTCACTACCCTTCTCCCACTCCTGACACTTTCCCACTCCCCTGACTGCCCGTGATGTTTGCTATTTGTAATCAACCCGTGATACATGACAGCTTTGTCCTTCTCTTTGTGGCTTGCAGATAGTTAGGAGGAAGCACATCCCAGACAACCCTGCCCTCTGCTCCCACACTCGACACAACTACAGCCACAACCAGGCAACGGCAAGAAAAGTCTTCTTCAGCCCCGCAACTGCTGAGCTGGACCTCGGGGGCCTCAGGAGCAGTTGCCATGTGGGGCCAACTCTCAAGACTCTGCTAAGCAGGACCTGCAATTCTTCTCACAGCTGAGAAGTTACATGAGTTTGGTGAATTTGCATTGAGGAGAAAAGGGAAAAGGAAGTAGTATCCAGAGAGTCAGGTAGCTCCCTCCTCTTAATTTCAAATACGTAAGTAACACACAGAGATACTAAAGTATCTCAAAAACGTTTCCTGGTAAAGGTATCAGCCCGATCTGAGCAACTGTCCCTGAACACATTCTTGCAAGTACTCACCACTTTTGGATGCAATACCTCAAAAAAAGTACAAAACGAAATTAAAGAAAAAAAAAACAAACCTTCAAGGCAAACACACAGCTCCCCACATGCTGAGCTGCTGACTTTTCTTCTAAGCAGCTGAAATAAAAATCTAATGAGAGAAGTTATCAGATGACAAAGGAGAGACACAAAGACCTCATCACAAGCGCTCCCACCCTGCAAGCAAAGCATGAAAGCCTGCACCAGCTGCTCTGCACTTACTGCTGCAAAATCCAGGTCCTGACCTAGCCCTGAGGGCACCACAAGACCAGTAAGGGAAAAACATCCAGACTAGTGAAAAGCTGCAATCAGCTCCTCAAAAAGTCAGCTGATAAGTAATCAGGAATTCAGGTATCACGAGAAACGCCAGATGAAAAACAGAGCCCTGTGAGTAAGCCACGGTTAAGGATTGCTCTGCTCAACACTTGAAGGGAACATGTACAAATGAGGTATCAGCTACGTAAGAGATTTAAAAAAAAAAAAAGAAAAAAATGGCTGTGATAACTTGGTGCTGTTGTCTCATCTAAGTATTCAGGATATCCATCCCACTCATCAGAAACAGAAAACTAAATATAATCTTGGAGTTACATCTTGAGTCCCTTAAAAAGGCTCAGCAAAGGTTTTGCATCCCCAGACAGAGTGCATAGCTGAAGACATGTGCTTATCCACCAAGCGGTCCGTCCATTGAAGCCACATCTCTCCAATTTAAAGACCAGGATGTCATGCAGGACAGTGTCAAATGCTTTGCACAAGTCCAGGTAGGTGATGGCAGTTGCTCTCCCCTTATCCAACAACAATGTAACTCCATCATAGAAGGCCACTAAATAAGTCAGGCAGGATTTGCCCTTAGTGAAGCCACGCTGGCTGTTGCCAATCACCTCATTACTTTCCATGTGCCCAAGCATAACTTTCAGGGGGATCCACTCAATGATCATGCTGGGCACAGAGTTGAGACTGACTGGCCTGCAGTTTCCTGGGTCTTCCTTTTTACCCTTTTTAAAAGAGCAGTTATGTTTCCCCTTTTCCACTCAGTGGGAACTTGCCACAACTTTTCAAATATGATGGATAGTGGCTTAGAAACTTCATCCACCAGTTCCCTCAGGACCTGTGGATGCATCTCATCAGGTTGCCTGGACGTTTGCACAGGTTACTCAGATGGGCCTGAACCTGGTCTCCTACAGTGGGCAGTCCTTCATTCTCCCAGTTCCTGCCTTTGCCTTCTGAGACTTGGTCGGTGTGACTGAAGCAATTACTGGAGAAGACTATGGCAAAAATGTCACTGGGTACCTCAGTCTTCTCCATATCCCAGGTAACCAGGTCTCCTGTTTCCTTCCAGAGAGTACCCAGGGTTTGCCTAGCCAGATTTCAGTGGCGGGGGGACGTAGGGGTGGCTTTTGCAAGAAGCTCCTAGAAGCTTCCCCAGGTCTGACAGAGCAATGCCAGCCGCCTCCAAAGAGGGACCTGCTGCCAGTCAAGGCTGAGCCTGTCAGTGATGATAGGACAGGACCACCTCTGTGAAAACATATTTAAGAAATGGGGGAAAAAATGGCACCACACAACAACTGGCAGAGAGACAGAGGAGTGAGAATATGTGAAGACACCAAGGTCAGTGTAGAAGGGGAGGAGGGGAGGGTGATGTGCTCCAGACACTGCAGCAGAGAGTCCCTTGGGTTGTGGTGAAGACCATGGTGAGGTAGGCTGTCCCCCTGCAGCTCAAGGGTGTGACGGTGGGTAGATGTCCACCTGTAGCCCATGAAGGACCCCACACTGGCACAGGTGGATGCCTGAAGGGGGCTGTGGCCTGTGGGAAGCCCGTGCTGGAGGAGGTCGCTGCCAGAACCTGTAGCCCGTGGAGAGAGAGCAGCCCACGCTGGAACAGGTTGGCTGGCAGGACTTTTTCGACACTGCGGGGGACTTGTGCTGGAGCAGTTTCCCCTGAAGGACGGCACCCCGTGGGGAGACTCACATTTGAGCTGATTGTCCTTCCTGAGAGGACTCACATGGGGACAGTTTGTGATGAATTGCCCCTCGTGAGAGGACTCATGTGGAGAAAGGTGTGTGAAGTTTGTCTCCCATGAGAGGGACCCCACAATGGCCCTGGGGAAGAGTGAGGAGTCCTCCCTCGGAGGAAGAAGCAGCAGCAAGGACAACATCAGATGAACTGACCGCAACCTCCATTCCTTGTCCCCCTGCGCAGCTCGGGGGGAGGAGGTGGATAAACTGGGATTGATGTTTTGCCCTGGAAGAAGGGAGGGAATGGGGGAAAGGTGTTATTTTTTTAAAGATCTGTTTTTATCTCTCACTACTCTTCTCTGATTTGTTATTTAAAAATTTAATTAATTTCCCCAGAATTGAGCCTGTTTTGCCCAGGACAGTAGATGTGGGTGATCTCTCTGTTCTCATCTCAAACCATAGGGCCTTGGTTATATTTTCTCCCCATGTCTGGCAGTGAAGGGGGGGTGATATAGCAGCTGTGTGGGCATCTGGCTGCCAGCCAGGGTCAAACCACTACAGCAATGTATCTACAGAAGGAAGAAGTTCACTACTTACAGCACTCACCATTTCTATATGGCATTTGGGGGTCTTGTCAGTTAATTAAGCAGCTGTAAATCAAGTGCTATAGCCTACTGCAGTTGTATACAATTATTTTTGCAAATGAAATAATCCCAGACACCACTCTGACCCAACAAGTTCCACTATGGCCCGTGAGGGGGGGGAAAAAAGAATCTTAGAGTGGCATGTGGTGTATGAGACACAGATTAGTTTCTATATATGCCATGTATTAACACAATCTCCATTTGGGATGGCTCAGTTTTCCATCTGAGATGGGAAAAGAAAATGTGGAAAAATTGTTTCCAAATATTACAGCAAAGGTTTCCCCTGTTTCTGGTTCAAGGGGAAAGAGGAGGGAAGGAGCAGAGAGATCTCCAGCTGGCAGTGAGTGTCATCCTTCCCAACAACCCTAACCCAATTTACATGCTGCTTCACCTTTAAAAACTCCAGACAATTCCTCATATATCTCCAATCACACACTGAGAAATGACAACCACATCAGCAAGTCAGACAATCTATTTAAAAACAAATACTAAACACCCACCACCACCAAATGCGCTTAACTGAATAGTTAACACATCAGGCAAGATCATTAAAGATAAACAGCTCTCCCTTTCCTTTTGTTGTTGACCACAATCAAACTTTCCTTTTTTTTTAAACAATAAAGCATTGGTGCTATTCTAGTACAATTCAGGGAGCCAGGATTGTGTTTCTCCTTTCATGGCCTAAGTTCACTTGACTTCTTGTTCATTTTCCCCATCTGTAAAGTGGGGCAAATAATAATAAGAAACTACTACATAATGTTACAGAAATTATTCAATACATAGCCGTATAGTTCTTTGAAGATGCAAAGTGCCAAGCACTATTACTAGATGATGAAATGATATATTTTCTCCCCCAAGCTATACAGAGGAAGAAAAAGAGCCAAGCAACAGCCAACTGTATTCCTAATGAGATGCAATACTGAGAAAGTGGGACATCTTAAAACAGATTGGACAATCTTCTTCCAGCTCACAAAGATTATTCCCAATACATAAACCTCACAGGATTATAAATGCATGAAAAGAAACATATCATTTGACCAGGTTTCTGCAGACAAAATAAGCTTGTCTAAATAAACAGGGAAAAAGTACATTCTTAGTCTTAAAGACAGCAAAAAGAATTTCTCAAAGTAAGGGAAAAAATCAAATTAGATTTTAAAGCTTTTGGGGGGATGCCTTTATGTTTTCTGAATATAAAGCAACTGTCAGGACTGGGAAAGTCAATTAAACAAAAAGGACCAAATGGGAGGGAGGCAGGGAAATGCGGTGCACAACAGAGAGGTCACATGCGAGATAAACACAGTAGTATGCTAACTATTTACAGATAAACACAAATCCCTCTCTCTCTGCAGAGATTTATGTATATTAGAGAGCCACCATTGGTACTGTGCGTGAGCATAACATTAACTTACATTAACATTACCCAACCCCATCACATCAAATGTGAATAGCAAAAGCAGAGGAACGTACTACTTTCTGCAAGCGGCAATACTTTGCCTCTCAGAAGAAAGAGAGGAAAAAAAACCACCAGAAAAATCCTGATTCACTCCATCTCCACCACTGCCTGCTGTGGCAGCACTCTCCTCCATCCCCTCCAGTCTGAGGATCATCACTCAGCTGTCAGGCTTACATGGGACAGGGGGTGTCATTCACACAAGAGGAATGTTAACTCAAAATAAGTAAGCAGACCAGTGGTTTTAACTCTTAGTGAATCCAGCAGCAAACTGGATCAGAACTGACATTTGATCAGTATCCCCATGTCATTTAATGCCCTAATACTGCTCCAACAAGGTTGTGTTCTCACACCAACTCTATTCACAATCTTCTTCAGCATGATGCTCCAAAGGGCCACGGGGTGCTCCAAGGAGCCACGGCAGACCTCGATGAAGATAACAGCATTTACATCCATTATCCTACCAATGGTAACCTGTTCAACTTAAGGCGACTGAAGGCCCGCACTAAGACCCTAAATCACCTTGTCCACGAGCTGCTTTCTGCTGACGATGCCGCCCTCGTTGCTCACACAGAAGCAGCTCTGCAGCGCTTAACATCCTGCTTTGCAGAAGCTGCTGAGCTTTTTGGGCTGGAAGTCAGCTTGAAGAAGACAGAAGTTCTTCACCAACCTGCACCTCAGGAAGTCTCCCATCATCCCTACATCACCAGAGGCAAATCAGAGCTTAAGTCAGTGCAGCAGTTCAACTGTCTAGGAAGTATCAGTTCCTCGGATGGTAAGATTGACA
>NW_009725648.1:0-23434 GCF_000703405.1 Apaloderma vittatum
CAGGCGCAGGCAGCTTGGGTTTGGGTGTCCCGCCGTGGGGATGGGGAGCTGGGCTCCGTGTATCGGTAGCCCGATGCTAGTACAAAGCTAAGCACCGCTAGTCCTCAGGCTGGGTAAACCTGCACCCCTCGGTTTGTGAGGATCTAGAGAAGCTGTAGTAGAGGGTAAGGACCATATAGTGACTGTACAAGGCTGGTACAGAGGAACTAGCTTACATGGCCTGGGGCTTGAGGGTATAATTGGATCTTGGCCTTCGTGGCTGTCATGTGCTTACTTCAGAGTTGCTCACTAAGGTCTAGCTGACAGTGGGAAAACATTGGTGTGCTTTGGGGCAAGCCTTTGTCCGTATCGCTGTTCTCCTGTGGAGCGTCTGTATCGTAAGGGACTAATTTGGGACCTTGCCATCAAGAGGTCTTTGTTCCTTGACACATGTGTGGCCCTGTGGAGCTTGCTGTCTTAAGAATCTCATTGCTAGAACACAGTATGCTGTGACATTGGTGGCTGTTAAAGAAGCACAGTCCTAACTCTATGTTTCCCAAAGCATAGCCTCAGTTATTAAATCTCATAAAAATAAATAATTTAATAAAATGGTACAGCAGCAGGGTCAGCTTGAGCTGGGTGCCTCCAGACAGGGACCACCTCCATTATTTCCCTGTGCTTTTTAAAGTCTTGCACTGTGTTACATAAGTTGTTCATGTGTCTGTTCACACAACAAGCCTATGTCTTTAGTCCAGTCAGATTGTTTAACGGTTACTTGCCCTCTTCAATGATTGGGACAACTTTACCTGCTTACAGAGTTTCATAATCTTTTTGTTACATTTGCAGCTGAATCTCATCTGTCTTCTGCTGGCTCAAGGTAGAATGGTCTCTTCCTTAGTTTCACTGAATTGCTATTCCTTTCCTTTGATCACTATGGTCACGCTAGTTTATATTGCTAAACACGCAATCTTCATTAACATTATTTATACAATCTCATTATGTTGGCTTAGTTACAATATATCAAAGTCATAGAAAACTACTCCCAGCCTTTCTTCTTGTGACTAAGAAAGAGTTCAGTCCAAGTTCACCAGTCTCTAGGTTACAGCTTTTGGCCTAAGGCTTCAGCAATCTGGCTACTCATGCTAAACAAGTCAGCTACTGATGATAAACAAAGCACATGATTCTGTCAAGTTTAAGATTAATTTAGTTCCCAAGAGTTAACTTGGTACATGCTTAACAAACGATGGTGTAATCTCACTTGACTAGCTGTGAAAGATGGCGTACTCTGTTAAATGATGCACTTGAGACCAGGCCTGCAACAGGCTAATGTTGCAGCCTCTTATCACCATCCAATTATAATGTAACCAGGTCTCCTGAAAATTATTAAATAGTGAAGGGTGATGTACATATGTAATCCATGTATTGTAGAAAAATCGAGATCATGGAGATCCATGCCTGAAAGTCTGTCGTGATCTGCAGGCTAGCTGTTCCACTTTTCCTAACAGAATAATCTCTAAATTGTGCTCCAATGACTTGCCTCCCCCAGCTATTTTTGTGACAGCAGAGGGGACCCTGTAGTACTTATTCCAGAAATCTCCAGTCTCTTAAACTGTTGTCTTCATTTTAATTCTGCGTTAAAGGTTCTCTTTACTCTTCTGTAACTCAATCTTGCTGTGGCATATGAGCCTCTGTACGGGTGTCTCGTATGACCTGGTAAATCAGCTCCTGTGAAGCGTCTCCAGTTCTTTGACTGTGATACTATAAAATAATACTGTAGTTAAAAAGTCCTATTGATGCCGTAGCTTGGTTCTGTTTAGGAGGCTGTTGCATGCTGTGTAGTCTTCCGCAGTGTATAGCATAATGAGAGGCTGCTGGGTTAGAGGGAAGAAGGGTAGTTGGGGAACAACCAAACCCTTATCAGTACAGGTTGCACTTGAAAAATCCTATGTAGGTAAACCTTAATAAAGCAGTGCTTGCCAGAAAGTTATTTAAACCCTGACTTTGCTAGAACATCAGATGTAGCAAGTTGCCATCAAGTGAAACTTCCTTTTTTACGTTTTCTTGAAACAAAGAAAGGAATAACTAACAAACCTCAGTATCTTTTTTTTTTTGTTTTCATTTTTAATATAGATACAAATGAAAACTGATTCTAGTCTTGAGATAGGTAAAAATTTGGCATGTTTATGTTATTTCCCATCCTCTTTTTTACTTTGGTCTTCTGAACTAATAATAACTACATGAGGCTGCCTTCTGAGTTCATCAATAGTGAGTTTACAAGGCAAGATGTATGTAGATATGCACATGTGTGCATGTAAGGTCTGATGGGCTGAAATCATGACAGAACAGTTCAGGAATCTGCATTTGGACAGCAGCATCCAAATAGAAAACCAGACATGGTTTCACCAACTCTTTGCAGACTTCTGCAAAACCATCAGTCATGCCTTCCAGTACCTGAAAGGAACCTACAGGAAGGCTGGAGAGAGACTTTTTACAAGAGTGTCCAGCAATAAGACAAGGGGAAATGGGTTTAAATGGAAGGAGAATAGGTTTAGGTTGGATCTTAGGAAGAAATTCTTCAGTACAAGGATGGCAAGACTTTGGAATAGATTGTCCAGAGAAGTTGTGGATGCCCCCTCCCTGGAGGTGTTCAAGGCCAGGTTGGATGAGGCATTGAGGAACCTGGTCTAGTTGAGGGTATCCCTGCCCACGGCAGGGGAGTTGTATTAGATGATCTCTAAGGTCCCTTCCAACCTAAGACATTCTATGATTCTATGACTTGATCTTTGGTCAAAGTCTATGACATTATTATTTATCAGAAATAGTCAGCCTAGCAATGTGCACAGCAGAAAACTCTTAACGTCTTCTTTTTTTTAACCACTTGGTTTTGATTTGTCACTCTTCTGTTACCCTAAAAGCTAAAGTATTTTAGAAGTATTTTAAAAAAACAGGTGTGTAGAAAGACTTTCTCTGTGAAGCAAGTTGTAAATGCTTTCTGTATAGCAGATGCAGCAAAACACAGTTAGAACATATCATTAGAGCAGCTGTAGTGATGGAAGAAATGTAGCTGAGTGACAGTGTCAGAACTCTTTACACCATTTCAGGTTAAAATACGTTTAAGTAGTGTGAGATTCTAGATTAACGTTAGTTATGGTTTTATTAGATTAACATTATTAAGGTCCTAGAGGAAATGCACACCTGGGTGTTCTGGGCAGTAAAATGCCAAAAAGTGAACTGTCCTCAGCTGTGCTTTGAATTCTGCCTTGTCAAGAGTTTAAATAGTTTTTACTTGCATGAATTTTATTACATCCTTGAAAGTTCTGAAGGTAGTTCTGAATTATTTTAAAGGAAGTTCTTTCAGAGTTGTGTAACCTGAGCAGCATTTGGTTATGAGGAAATGGTTTAGGATTGTCCAACATTTAAGAGAGGAAGAGCAGTAAGATGTACATCAACTTAGAGAGTTGCCACTGTCAGTTATATAAATTAAAATACCAAGTAATGTTTCCCCAAGTAATGTTTCCCCTACTTGACTAAGAGTTGTCATAGTTTTAATGATGTAAAATAAATCTGTACGCCATAAAACATTTCTTTTATCATATGTCTTCTCTTCCTCAGAGGGATCTCTTATTTATTAATTTTAAATATAATTGTAGCTAACCTTTCCTGCCCCACCTTCTAGGTAGGTGGAACTTGGCAATAAGTAAAAGGTGCCATGCTGGCAAGCAGAGATTTATGGTCCTCCTCAAACCACGGAGTGAATACACAAAGACAAGTTCATTTCTGTTCTGCGGAAATACTTGATCCTGATCATGAGGAAAGTTTTGGTAGGGCACATCAATGTAAGACACATATAGGACACCCATAGAAGTCCTTTGGGCTTCTCTGAATTACCAAGAAAGAGATTTGACAGTACAGCGAAGGGACAGAAGAAAGTCCCAGCCCGTTTCACCAAGGCTCAGGCCATTAGTGTCTGGTTGCCACTGAAGCAGATTATACTCCTGTCTGCAAGACAGAGGCTATTATCTCTGCTTGTATATAGGCAATAATGAGATCCAGAAAGTTCTGTGCTTCTGTTCTTTCCTTGTTTGGTAATGCTAATGGAACATGGTTGTGTTTTGTTGTTTGTTTGGGCTTTTTGTGTTTGTCCTAATACTCATAGAACTTGACAAAATCTTGTCTCTGTTTTGAATATTTAATTGACTTCCTTTTATATCTGCTTACCTTGAAGATGAAGCTAGAAGCATGGACAGATACCATTGTTTGGATCTGGAGAATGAAATTGTATGTTCTAATTTGTAGGGCACCAACATGAACAACTTCTGCAACAGAGGATAAGATGGCCTTTTGAAATCTGTTCAGCAAGGGTTTTTTATTATATTTGTTTATTTATTAATAAAGGCAAGTGATTCTTATGCTTAGACTAGCCCTCAATGATTCTCTCTGCAAAAGTAACAGTAAGTCTGCATTTTTAGCTCCTTCTTAATTGTAAAAAAAAAAATAATATAAAAAAAAATGAGGAAACAACTTCAGTGAACAGAGACAGTTAATTTCTTAGAAATATAAGGATAGCCTTGGAACTACATTGTTTGGCCAGGGCTATAGTTTGCTGAGACAAAAACCAGTACCAGCCTATCTTTAATTATTATCTGCTGCCCTAGCAAAAAAGTGTAAGGTGTTTTGTTTTTTTTTTCTTTTGTTGAGCAGTATAGCCAAATGGATTAAGTATTGTACAGAAAGAGAGAGAGTATCTCGTATTTAAGCTGACTGCTTGTTCTGTCTTTCAAAACCTACTTCTGTTAATTATAAAAGTCAGAAGAATGAATTGGTCAAAAGTCTTTACAGAATAACAAAAATCTTCCTGCTGGGTAGCCTTTATTTTTGTTACAGATCAAAGGCTGAAAAGCCTTAAACAAAAAATAAATGCAAAGATAAAAGAATGTATTTGCTCTTTGTGATATCCAAAGATTGTTCTAAATTGTGTATCTGAGACCAGAATTGTGGCTCTGGATTTACACTTCAAATAAAGCTTGCGGAAACATGGTTTTCTTCCTTGCTTCTGCTTTTGTTCTAGTAAGAAAGGTAAACAAGGGATAGATGAATTAAAAAAAAAAAAACAACAAAAAAGAAATTAAAAAGCCCCAAAACTCACAACCGTTCTGGAGAAGGTTTCTCTATAGCAATGTAAACAACGTTTTGTTATTATGTGGATGTCAGTATATGTGGTTGCAGAAGTCTTGTGAATACCTTGTGCAAGATGAGGCCTCGAAAAATCCAAAGTTTCTAACAAGGTGGTTCCCCACCTGGCTATCTGGATTTCTAGGGAAAGGAAAGGATCATTCTGGCTCTCTAGGAGCTCAGATGTACTGTGAGAACTCAAACTTCTGAGAGTATTGTACAAATTGCACTTTCAACTTGTATGATAAGCTGGAAGGAGAGTGGGACAGGACAGAAAAGGACAGTAAGGTGAAGTAGAATATTACTTGACAGACAAAAAAAAAAAGTATGTATGTTATTTGGCTCTTAACATTGCTTGAAAACAGATTAGACTGAGTCAAAGAAGCGGAACTCGCTTTTTTTTAAAAGTAGTAGTTTACATTTGTGTAGTGCTGTAAACTAAAAGACTCCAAACTTCTCTACAAACTTGTTACAGAAATCTTTTCAGCTACTAATGCAAAATAATCAATTTGAAGTAGAGTAATTTCACCCTGCCTCAAGCTGGGACTGCTCATGTGCTGTGGTCTCAGGGACAGGACTGAGCAAAGTCTCTAACAGAGAATGGAGCTGATTGAACCATCATTGTCTGAGGCTAAGTATGTGATGGTAGTATGCCTAGTTGTGGCAGTTTGTTAAATAAACTTATCATGAAAATATAGAAATACTGATGTTCCCACATCCAGCTGAAAAAAAGCATTTTAAGGTTTTAAGCAGTCTGTGTATGGGGCCAGTTGACCAGTTGGCATTTTAACGTTTTAAAAATGTGATGGTAATTTTTCATAGTACCTTGTGAAAACTAAAACATAGGCTGATATTTGACGTAATAGTTGCACTGGAGTGTGTGCTGTAGTGAAGAAATAGTAGCACAATTTTTTTACATACATGTAATCTTTTGATCTAACACAATACAGCAAAGATTAAAGAAGATCCCATTTTGTATCTACAAGTATGTGCAAATACTTGACTTCAGAGCAAGCAAAACTGCCTTACCCTGATTCACCTACTTTCTTTGGAAAAAAAAATTGATTTATCAAGAAATTGCAAATCTTATTAAAGGACTGGAAAACTTTGCCTGAAGGTGAATTTGCACTGTTTGTGTGGAGAATATCATGTACTCAGAGATTTAGTAGTAAATGTTTACTTGCATACTTTGATTTATTATGTCTTATTTCTGCTCTAAAAATGAAGTGATTGAGAGAATATTTTTTCGTCTCTGAACAAACCAGAACAGAAGAAAATGAGCTTCAAGTTAAAGTTAATTTCATATATATTAAAATGTACTGAAATGTATTAAGAATAAAAATTAATATGAAAGAATTAAATGAATCTTTAATTGTATGTACGAGGATGGTACAAAGGTACACCTGAGAAAAGCTGGTGACATACAAAGCTACTGGTACTTCTCTGGAATCTCCCTTTTAGTGAAGTGTTGTCTCTTAATTTCTTCTGTTTATCTCAAAAAATGATGGTCACCTTTCCTTGAAAAGCATTTTTAGTCATTTTGGTTGAAGGGTATAACATTATCCACGGCTGACTGAACACATGCCAAGCAGGTATTTTTAGCCTTTCTTAGGCTGAAAAGGTGCAAGTGGAATCTCCACCTCAGTTGCTTGTATTGTGTGGAAAACAGGCTTGAGTTGGTGAAGCGAAGTTAATGTGAGGAGTCATACATTTGTCCTGGTACATAAAATGTCCATTCTTCTGAAATTACTATGTGTAATAGACTGTGCAGCTGTACAGCAACCTGCAGAGGCAGGAAAAAAAAAAGTTAGGCAATTGCAGCATGTGAAACATGCCAAGAAGACCCATATCGATAGATAATACATGCCCCAACAGAATCCAGACTTGTTCATCATCTTGTGGTTGGCAGCTGTGGGATAACTTGTCATAGCAAAAAAATATTACTATGCTGAACAACCTTAATTTTTTTCTAGCCTTTGTTCGGGACTCATATTTGTTGATGCTAATTCACCCGAGACACCTCTGAGCTTCAGTTCCCATAACATCTGGAAAAGTTATCCATAGAGCAGGAGAGAGAACTTTTGCCAGGAGGATGTGTGGGACTGAGGAGATGCTAGAGCAGTGTCTCTACCCTGTGGCAAAGGAAAAGCTGGAGGCCCAATTTCTGATTTGCAGATGCTCTGCTTTCCAAAGGCAGAAGTAAATGGTTTTCTTCACCAGCAGAAGCTTTCCAGTCTGATCTCGACTGTTCCCTTTCTCCCCTCTGAAGGGTCGAGTCACGTTTTTCCTCTCAGAAGAGGATCTGTGTGGAAGACTCAAGCAAGGATAACACAGCTATCAATGGCATTAAGTTGAAGGGAGGACTCCATGCCAATCTTCAAGAAGAGTATTCGTTAGGTCATCATACTTGAAACTGCCAAAGAAGTTAAGTGCTGGTCTGTCCCACAATATCGGAAGAAGTCAACACTTTTTCTCTTACTTAACTTGGCAGATTGCTAGGCAATAAAGCCAACTATACTCCCCTTAATAATTTGCTACTAATTTATCATTAACACTAAGTTGTATGTTTTCTCCCTGACTTTTACTGTGTTTGTTCATAGCTTCTGTAAAGAAGCTTCTGTACCCATCTTGTGGAAGAGGAGATAATTACAAAAAAAAAGTTGTAACAGATAAAAATGTTGGCTAGGTTGTCAAAATCTGATACTGTTTGTTTAAGAATAATATGCTGGAGTTTATGGTGATCTATTTAGTGAAGCTTGACCTTGATCTAATAAATTACATTATATATGTATTTTTTATAAATCTGTTTATCTTGACTATTTTACAGCTTTTGGGGTTGGGTGATTTGGGGTTTTGGTACAAGTGTAGGGCAAAGGAAAACTCTTTTCCCATCCATCTAGCTCTTCACTGTGGCTATGCTCACCTTGCTTGTAGAATATGGCCCCTGTCTTACAGAGTTGTGCACCATAGTCTGGGGAAGCCATCAGATGCTAACAAAAATTGGAGGGGAAAAAAAAAGTGTTTAAAAAGTGGTTAAAACTGAGGCCAGCAGGGATAGTATTTGCTGCAGCATGTTAATTATTTGTTGTGGACCAGCACAAGCTACAACCTGTGTCACAGCGTGTGCCTTTAGTAGTCAAATACTGTGCTGACAGCTTTATATTGGGGATGCTTGTTCAGTTCTTAATGTAGTAACAATGCGCCTCTCATTCATACAACAACCAAAGAATTATATGGCAACTTAGCCTTTAAATTTGAGAGGTTTTATGTTGTCACTTGTCCTTAGGGTATAGTTTCATAATCTGCTGTCTTCAGTAGAAATGCCAACTTGACAAACTTTTTCCTTACGAACACCAGCTGGTTCTTCCACCTGCACAGTTTTGCTGTCCACTTCAACTCTTCAAGGAAAGTCATCTGGTGAGGCCATGTGGTAAACTGCTCTGAGAAGCCATCCAGGCTATAAATAGCTTGACACAGAGGGAGAAGAAGAAAATGTTTATCTTGGGAGTCAATTTCCTGATCCAGTTCCTCACACAGCTTCACTGACAGCTCTTTTGGTGCCAGACCAAGAGCAAGCCCCAGGCTCTTGCATCTGGCATCTGCTGAAGGAAACATTCCTCAAAGTACATTCTTACCTAAGACATCTGCTTGCTTGGAAGGAATTGGTGAAGCATTTAACTGTTCTCTAGAAGCTTCAGTCTTGCCCTGCGGTGGCCTTGGTGTGATCTTTACATAATGTGATGCCTCTTTCAGGGAGTTGTTTCCTGTTCTATATTTACAAGCATCTGTGATCTTACAAATTAAAGCTTTGGTAGAAGAGTGGGATCCACTCACAGTCTACCCAAGAAGGCCAAATAAGGTGTATGTGCTGCATAAAACAAATCTCTTTCTTGTAAGATAACTCCACATTAGATGTATATAATGTGCTGGTCACACCTTGCTAATGGACTGATGGTTAGAGAGCTAGCTATACAAAATGTGAACAACAGACTAAAAATAAAAACACAATAAAAATCAGAGGAAAGGAATGTGTTTTGAGATTCCCTCCCTGTTTCATTCACTAAAATAAACAGGATATTAAGTCCGTGCCTATTGCTGCTGTGTATGTCTGCCTCTCCTAATCAGTGTTTGTAAACTTCCATATGTAGCACTGTGTGATTCCAGTTGGCAGGAGTTTGCAGTGACAAGTATGGTGTTTCTGTCAAATTACATCCTAGTGTAGAAGGAAGCAGCATGAAGATGATGAATCTGAAATCTGCAGTGAACATGAAGATTTCAAACTCTTTAGCAGAATATGTGAACTGCAGCTTCCCTGTCTGAAATCAGTACCTAAAGTCATTGTACCTAATAGTAAACAGTCTCGAGGCACGGAGGAGAAAATGTATTTCTTGGGTGGAAGGCAGTCATACACGCACAGAACCACTTCATTCTCCTTTTTTTTGTGTTTGTCCTTTAATGGGAAGAATGAAGGGGAAAACAGAAGCTGTTATTTCCTTGTCTTTCATTTTCACAAGCCTTATAAATCAGTGTCTTGCAGATCCATCACTTGATCCCACCCCAGATGGCAGGAATGACCTCCTCCCCCTAGGACAGTTAATAGAGCATCTCTGCTACAAATCTTATGACTCAGCAGGTGGATCGATCAGAACTGAACTGGTGTAATGCATGGAGTAATGGTGGTGAGGATGTGCATCTTGCAAGTGCAAGAGGCTGTGTGAGTAGCCCATGGAAAAATGCTGGTGATGTAGAACGAGGAATTTCTTAGTGCTGAACAAAGTGGCTTAGATGGAATTTTTATGTTGTCTTAGTATCTTGCATTGAATGGTTAGCACAATGGTTACCACTCAGTCAACGTGGAAAGTAAAACTGAGTGACCTGGTGATATTTTCTCTGAAGTACTCCTGTGTCTCCTAGGCTTATGTGGAGGGGCATCTTTAAGGCACTATTATCCTTATCTTGAATTTAGCCTGATTATGTTTCAGATAAATACTTATACTGTCACCCTTTTCAGAAAAGTCTCAAACTATTTGAGAACAAATTCACTGGCAGTCTCAGGCTGTTCTAGTCTTTTCTGTTCAGACGGTCATGATGTTACAGCTAGATCAGTCTGTCTGCAAATTTGCAGTACGTACCAATTTTCCAGAGCATTTTGACAAAAAATGCGGTCTGCTCTGGCAGAAGATAGAGGCATTTGTTTTCTGCTCCAGACTTTAGTGTGGCCACTGTGGCATCCAGTGCTGAACTCTGCTAGTAAATCCTGCAGATTGGTTCACACTGGATCAGAGGTGAAAAGGGAGTGTCACTCAAGAAGCAGGTATTGGGCTACCTGAGGTGATCCTCGTGTCTTGTTTTTGTTGATGTAGGGCTAGCTGTTGTTTGGTCTCAGAACTTGTGGCTGTGGAGTAACAATGAAGCATCAAATAAATGTGGCTCCTCCATGCCTAGCTTCCTGTCATGTATGTTGTTTTGTAACTGCAAAGCTAAATTGCAAAGGAAATAAAATTGTTTAAGAGATGCGTGGAGTTTGACCTGAGAGTACAAGGTGAATGGTAAGTTCAGGTACGGAAACACATGGTAGGTCATGGTTTTTCAGGGATTTTTTTTATTTCTTTTAGTGTGAGGTTGAACAGTTCTAACCAGGTAATTTGTATAGTCTTGATTTACTTTTTGTGTGTATGTATTGTTTGCATAGCCTTCATGTAATGTAGGGTGCTTTCTTTTAGAGAATATGAAATTCTTTTGTTTTTCACAAGTATCAGATACTATCCAAATACAATTCTTTATATCTGTTACAAGCTTTTCTATGTCTGTCACTGGTGAACTTTTTCCTCAAGACCATCTGCTGTGTTTTTTTAATTGTTTGGTTTGTAATTGTCTATTTCTAACCTCAGAATTTGAAGTGACCTGTTTGGTACCTGACCCCAGATTAATGAATCACCAACATTATCTCTAGCATCCCTGTTCCTAAGCTAGTTTGTTTGCTCTTGTCTTTTTATCCTGGCACAAAATTTCCAGTATTTTCATTATTCTTCTTTGCAGTGCCTTGTCAAATGCCGCATTAAAGTACAGCTACATTATATGTACAGAGTTCTCATTATCTACTTGGTGTGGTTCATTAAAAGCTCAGAAAGAAAAAAGAGATTGGGTTAGTCAATAGCAGTTTCAGTTCTGTTTATCAACCCACGCCAGCAATTATGCCTGCTTCACTAATTGCCAGGACATGCCTTCTTCCCAAGTTCCTTTTCTCAAACTGAATTTGTGTTCTAAGTTTTCTAAACCCTGTGCAATGTACGTTTTTTTCATCCAGCATCAAACGGAAGGAGATGCAATTAAGTGAAAGAGCTGGCACACAGTGAGAGAGGTGTGAGCTGTAACTGAGAAATCCTTGCTCTTTCTCCTTCTCCAAACTAATTTGATTACAGAAATTCAGCCTTTTAAGATACGTTTCTGTTCCGGGTCCAAAGGAATACAGCGGAGCAATAATGTTCACTGGAATGACAGTGACGGCTGTGTAAGATGAAGTTCCAAACTGCAGTATGTTACCATCAGCACGTATATGGCAACCACTTGCAGTACAGTATCAGAAAGTATCGCTGCCATTACTCGGCAGAAGACCCCTCAAAACCTCAGTTACCTTGGTTGACAGGATATTTTTAACTGTGGCATTAAAGTTAGTTCTGTTAATGACTTTAAATTAAGATTGACTGTAATATAAAAAAATAAAATGGGAAGGGATGGAATGGTTTGGGTTTGTGTGATGCGGTAGACACGTACAGGTACTACTGGCTAATTCACCTTGTGGGTTATAGGCATGCTCTGCTAAAAAGCCATCAGCTTGGGAATTTACCACAAGGTTTCTTGAAAATTCCTCATAAATGGTGTCTGTTTAAGTCTCTGTAGCTTCCTTTGTTTGTGTATGCCTTAATGTTATAAAATGCAGTCCTTTCACTGATGCATCTGTCAGTGTTACATGGCTACAAGATTAGTGTTCCTGTTGATGTAGTGCCTACCATATGTGTGTCCTGTTAATAGCAATAAGGCCAGCTGTGATCTAAATGTGGATGAGCAGGGAGGTCCTCTGGAAGGAAATATGGTCATATAATGTGTCTCTTCAAGCCTTTGATTGGTTTTGTGTGGCTGTCACATATTCTTAGATAAAGACTCTCTGAAGTTAACCAAATGCCCCTTGTGCAGTCCTGAGCAGGCCGCCTGTTTTGCTTTGATCACATACGTTGTGGTTCTGGTGGGCTACTCATTGGTATTTCTGAGATGCTTTCTCCTTGCATGGGTCACTGGATTTGTTGTGATAGTATACCTATTACCATTAGTTTCTTTTTTTGGCCCAGATCCATTTATTCAAGCATCTTATGCCAACTCACCTTGTTGAATTTTCTTATCTTAATTGTATTTGTGGAGGCAGAGGAGTAAGACTGTAGTTAGGCAATTATTAAGTACTTCTTCATTAAAATTGAAAGTCGTAGTTAAGATGGTTTTGGGGTAAACATCACATATTCTTTAGCTTAATTAAGAAAAAAGTGTATATTTGTATTTTGTGTGTATGCCTGAGATGTTGGATTTGCTCTTAACCATTCATTTGTTTTTTAAAATGCTGCTGTGTGCTTTAAATTATATAAATCAAAGCACTTTCCCATTACTTGGAAAGCTTGACTGGCTCTTGAAACTGAGGCATTTATTTTCTTTCTGTAAAGTTTCTAGGTTTGTCATGAACTTCCATTAATTTCTGAAAATCAAACACTATGTTTTACTTTGCATGTATTGGAAGGCTTCCGTTAAAAAAAAAAATTTATGGAGAATAGAGGGATTTTGCATGTCTTGAGGTTGTTGTAGCAGGTGGCATGGTCTGTGTTCTGAAAAATAAAGTACAAGACCATATGTATTACATGGTGCTGTAGAGATCACGACAGCAGACATGTATAATGGAGAATAATAATGCGTATTTGGGGAAGAGCTAGATGCATGAAAGTCAAATCCTACTTTCAGAAGTGGAATCTCTAAGGTTCTCTTCTCCTGGTTAGCAGAATCTTGTTCCTTTTTTCTTAGATAGTGCCGTTTTCTTGTGAAACTGCATATCCCTTGGAGATAAATTCACCTTTTAGAGATGTGAACAAACAAATTATATAGTGTGATTTTTGCATGTGGCACATTAGTACCTCAGATCTAGATGTGAATCTCTATGCGTACAAGAAGTGAGATGCATTGTGTTCTCAACAAAAGAATTTATATGTGATTGGCTGAGCTTGATTCATAACTTTGACCTCTGACGTTTTCCCTGGATTTGCCTTTCACTCATTGTTCCAGATTTTTCCTCTAACTTGAGCTACAGTACTGCTTTGTGGTTTTAGTTTCAAACATTAAAATGAAATGCCATCAGAGGCATAAACTCAGTGCCCAAAGAGGGAAATATGTACTTAACACGTTGCAGAATAGAGAGGTATTTTTGATTGAATTTCATTCTTGCAGAACTATGTCATTTTTCTCTAAGATTGTCTAAATTAAGTACAAACAATTCTAGTTAAATTGGTCCACTGATCATTTAACAGCAAAGGACACATTATCTTCAGTGACAAAGCTGGCATAGTTAAGAGTGTAAACATACCATACCACTATTTTTTATCCTTATAACCAGAACTTTAGGATGGATAGCAGGTGGTGATATTTCATGTGACTTTACATATGGAGTTCTACAACAAGTAAAGCTGAACTTTTTGTGTGTAGTGGTGGTTACCCAGGCTTGAAGGGGCTTCAGGAGGCTCCAGTCCAACCTCCTTTGTCCGCTTGGGTCTTGAAAACATCCAAGGACAGCAATTCTACAGCTTCTGTCTTAGCCCCCTCTAAACCTCTCTTTCTCTAAATAGGCACATATTATGCATATTTTTAGTTGTTTTTGTTTCTCATGTTGTACTCAGGAAACCAGTAAAATGTAGTTCGGTTCAGAAATTCATGTAATTCAAGTGACAGTTTTTATCGTACACTTGGGCGATTTAAGATATTTTATCTTGTTTTTTTTAAAAAGGCAAATAATTTTTCCCCCAAACTGAACACGAGCAAGGAAAAAAGAACTTCTTGAACACTGTACAGTGTGTGATATTTTTGAAAATTTACTTTTTTTTTCCCTGCAGAAGCATAGTAAACTGCAATGCAAGTTTTAAACAGAAGCATTTCAGTAACAGCTTTTCACAGTTCTCTAAGCATTTCTCAGAGTAAATAAAATTACTAAATGAGAATTTGTATTAATATTTACTCTGAGGCAGAGCTAATCTTTGAAGTTAAGTGTTCTGTCTCAAGTGTTATTAACAATGAAATAGGCAATAGGATTAGGAAGTAGAAATGAATACTTTGATTTGTCTCCAGACCATTGGTGCATAATGTAGATTACACAAATATAAATCTTAGCAATCATTAAAACTGAATTTGAGATTTTGCGTTTACTTCAGAATCTTCCTGTTAATTTCTCTGTTGCTACACTTACAATTTTCCATAACGTGGAATAATTTTCTTTGTCTTGTTTTACAGTCCCCCTCAACCCCTTACATAACAGACACAACTTAGGCTGTCCTCTTGAAGGAAATGTAACTTCATAATCTTTAATTTCTAACAATCTTAGCTACTAGATCGGTGCCGTGAAGAAATAGTCTGCTTCAGTGTATGTATGATTGAAATGTTTTCTGGAAAGAAGAGGAAGAGAGCTCCAATTCATGCATTAACACAGTGGCAAAATCCAGAAGGTTGCATTTTTAGAGGTGAACCAGAACTGAGACCTACTTATATATAACCTATATAGCTCAGTACATTTTCTGTCTTTCTAGGTCTTTAGGTTGCTCTACTAGTAAAAACACTTGGTATCATTTGTGAAATTTGAATCCTGAAGGATATGCATTTTTTTACTTTTTGTTGGTGGCTTGGTGGCTGGATATAAGTTTAAATTACTTCTGTGCTTTCAGGAAAACTAAGCTGTTGATCCAATTTTCAAAAAGAGCCAGCACCTTTAGAGGTTGTACGTGTTTTTTTGAAGTGTCTTCTTGGGTGTTGATTTTACCCCTGAACACTTGCTAGTTTGAAGATTAACTGCCTGCATGGGTGACGCACCTTCTCTTTGCAAGGCTGGCACAGTACTTTCTGCGCTATGGGAAGAGCTGGATGACATTTGCCCCTTTCCTTCAGTTATTTGTGAAAAAGAACTCAGCCCAGTTTGATCTCATGCATAATGCTGAAGTATGTGTTTCGTGCTAGCTGTTTCTTCAAATGTATTCTACTCCAGTGTGTATATTTTGATATGATCTTTGAAATACTTTTCTGACATGTGTCGTTCAGATCTGACAGACATACCTTCCAAATGTGAATCATAGAATCATAGAATGGCCTAGGCTGGAAGGGACCTTAGAGATCATCTAGTCCAAGCTCCCTGTCATGGGCAGGGACACCATCTCTCAACTAGACCAGGCAACACATGGGGACCAAGTGGGAATCGAACCCGTGACCTCGGTGTTGGTCCTTGTTGCCAGCACCGCGCTCAAACCACTGAGCTAACCGGCCCCCTAAAAACTCCTCCAGTCTTGATGTTTTGTGATTTATTTTTAGAAACATAGCAGTTCTGCCTCTTTTGCTTGAAGATACTTGAAAAATATGTTTGAATCGCTCATTTACTTCTTAGCAGTAAATGGCATGGTATGATGTGTTATAGGCAACCTTAATTTGGGTCTTAAGGGTAACGTTGTTTGTCATGTGCTTAGGCTGGAGGCTGAGAGATTTAGGGTGAACTCAGTTATCTCTCTTCCTTTGAAGAGTGCTTATCATCCTTACCCAAACTGGCCATGGGTTTAGATCTGCCCAGGATTTGCAGTTCTGTGTGCAAATGATACTTACGCAGAATGACAGCAGAGGGAGAGCATGGAAACCATGAATTGTTCTCTATTGGAGGGCCTGTAAGAGACCAGATCACCCAGAAAAAAGGGGGTCATGGTAACATAGGCAAAGTGTGTCCCTGGCAGTCGGAGCCCTGGACACTTGCAGAGGATCTGCTGTAACGTGCCTTGCCTAAGCCAGAGTGTCACCACAGGACTCGTTCTGTAGGTATCAGGGGAGGTAACCCACGTATAGACTATTGACAAGCTGGTATAGAGAAGCAATAAATGAGGTCTTAATCTGCATCTCTTGGTAAGCTTAGTCCTCGCATTACTCAAATACAGTCTGAAGGCATCAGTTCTGACATAGGCAATGGAGTGAGTTCCTTCAGCTTATTTATGCAGGAGTGCAAGGAACATATGTGTGCACTCACACAGAAATATCACAGTTTTAACACGTAAAGTTGGGTTATTTTGCAAACGTAGCAAACTGATAGGCAAGGAAATTCAGGAAGCAAAGGGAAAGTGGTGCTTCGGGGAGTACAGGGTGAAACTCCGTATCGCAATAAAGGCTTTTGTGACCCGAGTGGATTTGGCGAAGTGCTGCTTCTGGCCTCTGCTGTATTTTTTGAGCAAAGCATGGAGACAGCTGTGTACTTCAGTGAAGTATGGTAAACCACTACCAGCTTGAATTTGTTCTCTGTTTGAATGCCACAAAACTATTGTATAGATCTCACCTTATTTACCATTTCATGTGCCGTCTTTGCTGAATTACAACATTTTGATTGGTCATGAAATAAGGAAAGGTGTTGACAACTGAATATATGTGTGTGTATATATATATATATTTACTTCAGAAGGATGAAGAGGTTTCTGCATGTAGAAAAAACATCAGTAACTGAGATGAACTGATTTTCAAATATGTGAATTAAAATAGGTAATTTAAATGTGTTTCATATTAACAAGCAAGAAATTTGATATAAATAATTGAGTTATTGCTATGTTGAATTTGTACTTTCTAGTCATTTTCCAGAGGAAATGTTGATTCTTACGTGCTTATAACATTGAAAAAATTGTTGATATCGAGCTAAATGCATAATTTCATGTGATACTTGGTACTTCTGTGTACAAATGAGAGAGATTTTATTTTATATGATTCAGTATGTTTGCTCCCGATTTTCTAGGTCTGTACATATGAAAATCATCTATTTCTAATTAAGTAGTTAACTTTCACTTAAAATACATTTAACCTCTAGTTTGATAGAACTTTTAAATTAAATAAAAAAAAAATCCCTCATAGAAAGTGCTTTTAGTTACCTCTGCCTAAGAAATCAAAAATACGGGTAAATATTAGACAGATTAACAAAACAACTTTTGAATATAGCTCTCTTTGTAAGCAAGGAAAGTATTAATCAATTGGTAAATCAGAAGCTGTTGCTGGTGTGTATGGTCCTTCAGATACGCAAGGATGATAGTTATTAGTACTGTTTTTAATCGTTGGTTGAAGGAGGAAGATAACATCTCCTTATCTGATTTAAATGATCAAGTCGTTAATTTTGGTTTGAATAGTTCATTTTAAGACAGTTTTCTCTGTAGCTGTAGAAGAGATGAGGCCTGCCAAAAGCTACTTTTAGTACTTCAGAATACACTGTTCTGAGGTCATCTTCTGATGACTAAATTCTATGAGACGTTTCAATTCAGTTTGTCATGGTAGCAAACTGTCTGAACTCAACTTCAGCATTGGTTTTAGTTGTTTTGACACTTTATAGCAAGCCTCTCCATCTGGAGCTCTCTTTTAAAAGGTAGTACCGATTATGTTTTCTAATTATACTTTGTTTTGTAAATTATATATTAAGTCTTGGAATAAGAATCTTTGTTTTGATAAGAATCCTCGTATAAAAGAAGTCCCTTGAAATAAGGTAACCACAGCTTATTTTGAGGGTTGAATCAAAACTAGAGAACCATATAATTAAGTGTATTATATTAGTCATGTATGTTTATTAAAAAAAAAAACTTTATGGCAATTAGTAACTGTGACAGAGTAGACTAACACCACTAAGTGATTGTTGTGGAGACCTTTAAAAGGTTTTCAGCCTGTTTTGCACTGAGAGAAGTGAGAATATCAAGCTCCCTTGCTGAATTTGAACTGTCGGTGACTTTTCCTCAACTATTCAAGAGAGCTTTCCTTTAACTTTCTTTTACTAAGTGTCCAGCTAAGCTAACGTGGCACCTAGCTGGCTACAAGAAAGGTAGCCTCACTTGTATTTTTCCTTCTGCTGATCGAAGCAGATTAACTGGGCAAAACAAACAAAAAATCCCTAATCCTACAAAAAACCTTGTTGGGAAATCTAATGATAGCTTGTGCTGACGAAGACCATAAAGGAGGATTGCTCTTTCTGGTGACCAGCAGCTGGTACAGTTCTTACTGTACAGTGTACTGTTGCAGAACAGCCCTCCCTACGAGCAGTTGTGTGTGCTCTTCTTCCCTTAAGCGCTAGGTGTAAACTTGATTAGTTAGTAAATCATAGAAAGTGTATTTCTGTAGTGTCAGGTGTTAAATACTTGGAGAGACGTGATCTAAATATTGCACAGAAACCAATTAATTCTCAATTGTTGCAAAGATGTTTGAAGGAAATAAGAACTTCCTAGGTCTGTTCATTGCAGAGAGGGAACTGAATATGGAATGACAGTCTGGCTAAAGGCAGTATTCTCATTTATTTCTTTGAAGAGCATGTACAAACATCAAGGTTAAGGTTCTAACAGCATTGCCACATTCTTACTTCTTTAATCCCTGGGTCTTAAAAATAAAACCCACCAAGGTGAAGCAAGAAACTGTGGTGAGAGGAGAAGCTGAAGTCAGTTTTAACCTGGTCGGGCTGAGACAACTCACCATTCTGTGCGTTATTAATGGAAGATTGCTTTCTGGTTAGGGATCAACAGAAATCTTTACTCTATATTGGAAGAAGATACTTCCTCTGTGAAGACCTGTGTGGACCCTGAGCTGAGAAAGGACAGAAATGCAGTCCCTGCAGGCAGAAGGAACTAATTCCATCCTGTAACAGCTCAGGGTTTGAAATAAGGGGCTTAGCGCTTCATGGCTTTTGTGTGTGAGAGAAAATACATGCACAGGAAAACCCAAATGTCTGGCACCATACACCCAGAGATTTTTACTGTATGTGAAGGGGTTGCCTTTGTGATAAAAAGGGAGAGAGGCGTGCATCTCAGTAAAAAACGTGACTGGCAAAAGCGTCATTCGTTCACTCCCTCCTCCTCAGCAAATTGCCTGAAAGTGGATCATAAACAACGATGCATCATTACTATTATCTCCCGGTGTGACTCACTGAGCCATATATAGCAGCTCATCTTCTGAGGAGAATTCTTACTCAGAGCGAGTAGGATGTGGAAACAAATATTGAATGTCACTGTTGTGTCACTGTTGCATTAGAATTTCTTTCATGGCAGATAAAAATGTCTAAAAATGGCTTAAACAGCAATGCCTGTCTGTATTAAGCAGGTACTGTCAGGCTGAGAAGCCTTATTAGTCTCTCCTGATTTGATGCTCTTATTTTCATTATATTTATCTGGGGGGGGCAAGAAAAATGTGTTTGTTGATTGCACTGACAAATTCTTGCATATTTCAATATTTGGATTGCTGGTAATGCAAGGTAGCAGGTAGCTTTTGGAACATGCTTTAGGATTTTTTTTAATTTGTGTTAAGAGCTCTCTGCCTTTGATTGCCTAATCATGCCCCAAATTCATTCTCTGTGATTTCTTTCTGTTCTCTTTTAGTTGTAAAGAAACTGCTTGTGACATCCAAGTATGGCTCATAACACTGATGCCTTTTAAGATCCTTCTGTCCTCCTTTTAGAAAAAATGGGTTCCTGGAATACTGATGGCATCCTCCCTCCGTATTTTGCATTAATTTAGCACCTTGAAATTCAGGCTGCTTTTCTTGCCAAGAAAAGGCTAGCCAAGGCTTTCTTCAGGGCTCCAGTGATTGCTGCTGGACCAGCCTCTCCATCCTTATCCCCAGATGAACTTTAGCCTGAGGATCTGTTAGCTCTGTTTCTTTGGTGCTATTGCCAGCATCACTTATGCTCTATGTTCGCTGCTGTAGTAGAGTACTGCGTTGTTTGTTTATAGGGCATGTATGTTGACTCAGCTTTCACTTTAAATAAGAATCCTTTCTTGTATTTTGTGGTCTTGATCATGCATTATCAAAGCTGTGTTAGTAAAAGAAATATTCCTGTGTTCTGTTACAGGTTTTGGGATTTGAAGTCGATACAGTGAACTCCGTCCAATTTTCAAACCACACAGGTAAAATTTTACATGTGTCTTCAGATACCACTCGCACAGTCACTCAGCTCTACTCATCATGTGACAGTTGAAAGATCTTATGTTTTCTGTCACATTTTCAGGATATGGGACAAAAGTGTAACTTTAATGTCTTTATTAAAGTCTCACAGAAGATTGATTTGGGATCAAGGCCTGATACGACATGGTAGTGTCTGTTCTGATACTTCAGAGTGTGAGTTTCTTTTGTTAGGCAGTAATCTAATTAACTCAGACAGTAAAATAACACAGATATGGCCATCTCTGCAGGCAGACCTGTGTATGGGGGAGGCTTCAGTGCTATTTTCTGTGCATTATGGTCCTATGAGAGTCATAACTGTGTTACCAGCCCAAACATCAGAAGAATACTGAACTAAATGCAATGTTTCCTCTCTTTATGTGCTGACCAGTTGTCTAGCAAGTATCCTAAAATCAGATTCTGGAAGGAGCAAGGGGATTGGATGTAAATACATTTGAGTTTTTACTTGGGTTCTAAACCTGAACACGATGCACTCGTGTAATGCTTGCAGACTTCCTAACACTCACAGTGGTAGAGGATGGGGTTTTTTTCAAAAGAAAGCTGAAATTTATTTTAGTAATACCTTTTGCCCATGAAGGAGTTCCAAGTGACCTGCTGGTTTTGGATCAACAGAGACATGTCTACTGTCACGGTAGTGGCCTGTTGTGTAATGGGAGATCTACTCTAGATGAAGAAATTCTGAGGGTGTCTCAAAAAGAAACCACTCCAGAAACAATTTCTGACTTCAGCATCTTGGAAAAGAGCAAACATTTCTGAGCAAAAATAAACAAATAACAAAAAAAAATGGAGGAGTTGAGATACTCTCTAATATCTCCCAGGTAAAGCTCTATTAATAAACCATGGAACAGAGAGCAGACCAGGAAGCCTCTATCCTCTCTTATTATGTTGAGTTCTGTGCAGCTTTCAAAAGGTTACAAGATGTTCTTTCATGGAAGGAATTTAACGTCACCCTGCGAAGTTCAAAGGTAGCTAGAAAGCAATCTCTGCTTGGTAGGAAAGGCACGAAAGAGGTAATAATTAAACAAACGGTGAGGATCTTTCCTGGCTGGGGCAACAAGCTGCTTATTTTGCTTGTACCCTTTGGTACAATACAAAGGTTCTCTCCTGTTTTTATGAGGTACTTACATGTAACTTGTGTTTCTTTAATATAGTTAGTTTTGGAGTTTGGGATTTTTTGTTGTGTAGTTTGCAATAGCTGTATAAAACTGTTCTAAGCTTCCAGAAGTGAAACTGCGTTTTTGAGTGAAATAACTCGGCACTCTAAGTGATGAGCACATGTCATTTGTTGGGTTTTAGGTTCAAGATTTAATCAGCTTTATAGAGTGTTAAAAGAGCTTAATAGAGGTTTTATTGAACCATAAACTGAATGTATCTGAAGGTAAGAAAATTACCAATAGGATGACCAGGTTCTTAAAGCAGAAGAGGAGGAAGATTTTCTTAGTATTTTTTTTTAATAGTATCACAACTGGAGAAAGGTTGCCAGTGTTTCATTCAGCGTTTGGCAGACAATGGAGATATTAGAAAGAACAACAAATTAATGATTCTCCCCGCAATGAAAGTCTAAATGAACATCCCAAACCCAAAAAGATCCGAAAAGATCACAAGTCTTTAAAGTATTTGAAACTTTTATTTCATCTCCTGGTATTTAAGGGTACTTTTTTTCCCCCCCGTAATCTTAATTGTCTTCGTAAATGTGGTAAAAAATCCCAAAGATGGCTGCACAACCTCATGACTTTGGGAAGCAGAGCTTTCAAAAAAATACCGCAATACAATGTTTGGTACTTGCCAAATGTGAGTAAAAGTAGATTATTTTTAGAAATACTGGTTCTCTGTCTGAAAGAGGAAGGAATGAAAAAGAAAGGAAGGGTGTGCCCTTTTCTGGCAGATCTACTTTTCTCACACTGCAGTTTTTCTTTAAAATCCTTTTTACCCTTTCTTATATTGAAGGATAAATTCTAAGCCCAGTGGCTTTGCACCTCCTCTTTGAGACGCATGTACGAACATGGGGTGTCCTCATGCAAAGACTTTCCAAGCTTGAACGTTTACAGGTGCCTGCACACCAACTTGCACCAGCACTTGGAAATCCACGTACCACTGCAGGGCTTAACAAACAGAAACTGCCGTGCTGGGCTGTGGCTTGTGTCTGGAGCAGCTTGATGAATGGGTGAAGATAACTTGATTTTTCTACAAGAACAAGATCTTACGAGAACCCTTCCTGTGGTGGTTATTAAAGCTGAAGGGCAAATTTCTGCTTCAAAATCTAGCTGGGAAGTTTAGTTTCTAAAAGAATGCCACATACCAGAGGGGCACAGGTAGCAAAGTATGCAAGGTTTTGGACATGGCATTCTTTGCTTCTCCAACCCCATTTTTAAACATGGTCATGTCAGCAAAAGATAACATGCAGGGAATTTATGACTAAGAGGCTTTCTTTTGTGAATCATTATTGCTTTTTTTGTCCTGTCTTTAATTTAGTAAGATACCACAGGCCTATTTCTGCTGACTCCTGCTCAGAAAATTCAGCTTGCTTTAGTGTCTGGTAATGCTGAAATTTGGCAAATGTGCTTTAAATCAGCCCCCTGGGAGAACAGTTTGTCATGTTGCTTGGTGAGGAACTTTTATGATTAGAGTGACTCACCCTTGAACGGTATCATGCTTCGTGTACAAGTAAAAGAAGCTGTCATGCAACCTACAAAGATTCTGTGCTTTTTATTCTATTTTGCTGTATTGTTTGCAGAATTAGCTTATCATCCAATGTGCAAAAATAAATGTTACGTTTTTAATTGTATCATTATTTTTTTGGAGGTGCATTTTTAATTCTTCAGTCATTTACATTTTTGGTTTTAGTTGGTAGGTTAATGATAAGCCTATAAAGTGCTTACTTTGGAATCCAAATCCTACCTTTGAAGCTGCTCCAGAACAAACAGTCTGTTTCTTATTCTGTACCTTTTCAAAGGTACAGAAAAGCAAAGCACTGCTGACTACCCTTTGGCCACAATAAGCCCCTGCAGTGCTACAGATTAGGGGAGGAGTGGCTGGAGAGCGGCCCAGC
>NW_009725649.1:0-9085 GCF_000703405.1 Apaloderma vittatum
GGGTCATCCTTCTTTCCCTTCTTGAAGACTGTAGTGACATTCGCTTTACTCCAGTCTTCAGGCACCTCTTCTGTTCCCTACAACTTACCAAAGATGATGGAGAGTGGCCTAGCAATGACTTCTGCCAGCTCCCTCAGCACCCATGGCTGCATCTCATCAGTGCCCATGGATTTATGGATGTTCAAGTGCTCAAGTGGCCTCAAGTTGCAGCAAGGGAAGTTTAGACTGGGTATTAGGAAGAATTTCTTTAATGAAAGAGTTATCAAGCATTGGGACAGGTTGCCCAGGGCAGTGGTAGAGTCCCCATTCCTGAAGGTATTTAAGAGTCACATAGACATAGCGCTTAGAGATATGGTTGTGTCAAAGAGTTGCCACTGTTAGGTTAATGATTTGACTTGAAGATCTTTAAGGTCTTTTCCAGTCTGGGCAATTCTGTGGTTCTACGTTTCTGTCTTCCATTTTGTCCAGCAGAAAGTTTTTCTCTTGAACAAAGATGGCAAATGAAGGACCTGAAGTGTCTATGTTGATGACATATATTATATGTATTTTCTGAGGAAATGGGGAGCCAAAAGAGATCTTTTGGCCAACACCCAGGAAAAAAAAATAACAAACCAACCAACATTTGATTAATAAAAACATGCAGATAAACAAGCTTCTAAACTAACTTTATTGCCCTTGACTATTCTGTGATGGACAGATCACTCTGATTTTTATTTTTGCAACTTTGCCTTCTAGGAAAACTTTGCTACTTTTTCAGACACCTGCTCCCAAATCTTTAATCAGAGCAAGTGACATGTGACAGGTTGACAGGTCCTGTTGCAGTGTAAGCTCACAGACTTTCGACTCTGTGTTTGTGCAGTATGGGCTGTGTGACTGTGCTTTCAGGCTGACAGCCTTACCTGACAATCTCTCTGTTAGCTTCACTGTCAAATAACATTTTAAGTAATATCTTGAAGATAATATATTCTCAGAGCAAAATGGTCACCTCTGAGGGGGCTTAAGGAACTGACGACCTGGCCAAGAATAGCATTTGGACTCGGGCATATTTGTTGTAAGGATAGGATCTGAGAGTGGAGAATCTGGCAATTGTACTTATTTAGAAGTGTGGTACAATTTTATTGTTATGGTTCAGGTAGATACACTGTGGAGGTATCTGAAAAGGCACAATTTGCATGTTGAAAAGATCCAATTTGCATGTTTATGAGAAGATTTTTTATTGTAATGACATGGATAATGGTTTAACTCTTTAAATTATCAAAAAATAAAAAGGGAATGTGTCAAGAGAGTATCTTGAGAAAAAAGAAAATAGCATAGTGAATCACTCAGCACCATGTACACAACCCACTGATCAGTTTCTAATGCTCTATTTCACCTGAATTAAAAAAAAAAAAAGTATGCGAGAGGAAATATATGCCGGCCCCAACTAAAATGAAAGAGTTAAAAGGCTTCTAACATGTACAGCATCATTCATTTAAGACCAAAATTAACATAAGATATGGGTAGAATATGCAACATCGTGCCCTGCTAAGTTCCACATTTTCCATCTTAGTAGCTTCTATGGGCTAACTAATTAATAGAAAGGTCATTGTTCTCAGTTTTGCAATATCAACAGAACATTAAAGCAGCATATCTCTGATTATGTTGGTAGATGAGGGATGTTGCAGTTGAGATGAAAGTTCAGTTTCACAAAAGCTAAGACCAAAGCCCATAAATTTAGCAGGAAGATAATCTACTGTGCACTAAGCTTCTTTTCTGAAAGAAGAAAAAAGGAACTATCATGAAAGCACACAACCAAGGAGAAATGGAAATGAGGATGACCTTTATACTTTGATCAAAGGTGCATCTGAAAAGTTCTGTGTGAGAAATAAGTTAACAGCATGAGTCAGATGCCAAATGTTGAAACAGTAAAATGTCTGTAGATGCAAATCGGCACTGCAGGTAAGTTGGTGTCTTCTAGCAGAGTCTAAATGACCACAGTGCTGTAGCCACCTGGCTTCACTGGGAGCACATCGTGTTGAATAATCATGGACTACTTTCCTTTACCCTTTCCTCCCTGTAATTCTACAACTGAGTTAGGACAAGGACTCAACAATGGAGAGGATTATGTGAGAATACCTGAAAGTCTTTTTCTCAGTTCAGAAACTGTCTTCATTTGCACTGGAAATATGCAAGTGTTGTGGTTCAAGCTGACTGGGACAAAGAGCCACACGGTCTTCAGCTCACTCCTTCCCCCATCCCCATTTCCACAGTGATGTGGAGACCATTTTAAATAAAAAGGCTCAAGGCTTTGAGATTAAGGATAAGGAGGGCAATAACCTACCATTTAAGATAATGGGTAAAGAACCAGAGTGACTTGGGGAGAAAAACATAGATTTAATTCACCACCACCAGTTACAAGGTAGGAAAGTAAGAGGAATACATCAATAAATAGGACTCAGTATTAAATACCCTTTGCCCCCCACCCCTCACATCTTCCCAGCTACCTTCTTTCACCCCATCTATGCCAGGGGGGCAGGGGATGGGGGGTGCAGTCCATCTGGCCACTTGTCATTGTCCATGGCAGTTCCTCCTTGAATAAGTTGGCTCCTCAGAGTCTCTCCTTCATGCTGCGTGGTGTCCACCTCACAGGTGGCAATCCTCTTCCTCTTTGCAAGTCCCTTGCAGCTATGGATCATTTCAGGCATGTCTCCCACTGATGCTCAGTCTGCCTTCCCTCTGGTGTGGGGCTCTGCATGTAACGACGCATGCTGGATGCTCTCACCGCCATCAGTCCCCCCATCTGGCAAGCAATCACCTTCCTGCCAACTCAACTATGATGGGGCTCCAGGTAGAGGTCCTGCTCTGGCCGCCTTCTTCTCCTCTGGGACTCTTCTACCTCTCTTTCTTCTCTGGGTGATATTCCTTTGTCCTCCTCTTACCTCCCTCTCCTCCAACAGAAAAACTCTCCAAAATTAAAGACAAAAGATGAAACCAAAAGAGAGAAAGAACAATGGGGTTGCCTCTTAAATACCTTGATCACAGAACTGCTGATTGGCCTGGCCCTGGTCAATTCTACCTGGGGGTGGAGGAGGCTCTCAAAGTTTCGCATGAGTCTCCTGCCACTTTTTTTTACAAAAAAACCCGTCAGACTCAAACCCATGACAGTAAGACAAACTCAGTATTTGTCATAAACAATTGATGACTTTTCATTATGTTTTGACAGAATAAAGCAGTGCTGATATTAAAGAAAGAATGTTTTCTGATTTCACTTGAGTTTGGATTTGAATACTGCTGCAAGGCCAAAAGGATTCTTGTTTTAACTAAATCCTTTCCCCGTGTCCTCCAACTAATTGATTTCTAAGGCTGCAAGGTATCATTCTACTCACTTCATTTGATTTCTCATTAACATAATGTAATGTGGACTTTCACTTCCAGGAATTAATGCATCAAATCTGACTTTTGACTAAGCCAAACTATACCTCCCGAACTGACATTACATGTAAACACGCAAACTTAAGAATTCAGTGACAAAATCTGATATTCTATGTAGATATTGTTTCACAAAAATGGCTGAAGGCAACTTCAGATGTATTTTAACCAGAAACAAACCAGAAGTGAATGAGGTTTTGCAACTCTATTCCTTCTGAGTTATCCGTTGTTGAGAGGAGGGATGAGTACTAGAAACAAGGCAAGAGAATTCTACACATCTTTTCAGCTGCAGCTGAAACTAGAGGAATGCAATGTGCGAATAAAAGAGTTTATAATTACTTTTGAGGAAAAAAAACAACTGGAAATTGAGGTCTGACACTGCATGGTGTGTGTAGCTTGATGATGGAAAAGGTGGAGGTACTCAATATCTACTTTGCCTTGATCTGTTCTGGCAAGTAAATCTTGGTCTTTGTTGTCAATCTCAAATCCATGAACCCTCAGGTGCTGAGTGTGCTGGCGGAAGTCATTACTAGGCCACTCTCCACCATCTTTGGTAAGTCGTGAGGAACAGGAGATGTCCCTGAACACTAGAGGAAAGCAAAAGTCACTCCAGTCTTCAGAAAGGGCAGGAAGGATGCCCCAGGTAACCACAGAGTGGTCAGCTTCATCTCCATCCCTGAAAAGGTGATGGAACAACTTATCCTTGGCGCTGTCTCTAGGCATATCAAGGATAAGAGGGTGATTAGGAGCAGTCAGTATGGCTTTGCCAAGGGGATGTCATGTCTGACCAACCTGATAGCCTTTTATGAAGATGTAAACAGGTGGATGGATGGCGGCCATGCAGTGGATGTGGTCTGTCTAGATATCAGTAAAGCATTTGACATCATCTCCCACAGTATCCTTGTAGGTAAACTGAGGAAGTGTGATCTGGATAATTGGATAGCGAGGTGGATTGTGAATTGGTCGAGGAAAAGAAGTCAGAGTCAATGAGGCAGAGTCTATTTGGAGGCCTGTATCTAGTGGAGTTCCTCAGGGGTGAGTACCGGGACCAGTACGATTCAATATACTCATCAATGACCTGGATGAGGGTTTAGAGAGCACTGTCAGCAAGTTTGCTGCTAACACAAAACTGGGAGGAGTGGTTGACACACCAGAAGTCTGTGCTGCTATTCAGCAAGACCTAGACAGGCTGGAGGGCTGGGCAGGGAGAAATCTTATGAAATACAACAGGGGCAAGTGTAGAGATTTGCACTTAGGAAAGAATAACCCCAAGTACCAGTACAGGTTGGGGACTGACCTGCTAGAGAGCAGCACAGAGGAATGGGACCTGGGGGTTCTAGTGGACAGCAGGATGACCATGAGCCAACAATGTGCCCTCGTGGCCAAGAAGGCCAATGGCATCCTGGGGTATATTATAAGGGGAATAGCTAGTAGGTTGAGAGATGTCCTCCTGCCCCTCTACTCTGCACTGGTGAGGCCACATCTGGAATATTGTGTCCAGTTGTGGGCCCCTCAGCTCAAGAGAGACTGGGAACTGCTTGAGAGAGTCCAGCGCAGAGCTACAAAAGTTATTAAGGGAGTGGAACATCTTTCTTATGAGGAAAGGCTGAAGGAGCTGGGTCTCTTGATCTTGGAGAAGAGGAGGCTGATAGGTGACCTCATTATTGTTTATAAATATGTAAAGTGTGAGTGTCAGGAGGACGGAGCCAGGTGCTTTTCAGTGATGTCCAATGACAGGACAACAGATGCAGGGGCAACCGATGCAAGCTGGAACATAGGAGGTTCCACAAAAACATTGAGAAAAATTTTTTCACTGTGAGGGTGACAGAGCACTGGAACATGCTGCTGAGAGAGCTGTGGAGTCTCCTTCTCTCTAGACATTCAAAACTCATCTGGACGCATTCCTGTGTGACCTACTGTAGGGGATCCTGCTCTGACGGTGGGGCTGGACTAGATGATCTTTTGAGGTCCCTTCCAACCCCTGACGTTCTGTGATTCTCTGATTCTGTGATTCTGTAATCTCTTTGCCTAGTAGCACAAGAAGGCACAGAGAAGTGCTACCTGCAGTGGAGGAATGTGCTAGAACAAATTGAAAATACTATAACTGAACAGGACAAAGCTCAGGTATTATCAGTATTACTGTGAGGTCTATGCAGTGTTTTTTTCAAAGGATTTGGCAATCAGCAGAAACTCCTGAAGACTGTCCACCTTCAGGATGAGAACAAAGAAGAAGGATCCATGTAACTACAGGAGGGTCAGCCTCACCTCACTCCCTAACACAGTTATGGGGACTGTCTTCACGGAAGCTGCTTCCAAGCAAATGAAGAAGAAGGTGACTGGGAGCAGTCGACATGGATTATCCTTGTACAAATAATGTCTGCTCATGGTTGCTTTCTGTGATGAAATGGCTGGCTACTTGGACACGGGGAGGACAGAGCACATCATTTACCTTGGCTCTCCAAGACCATTGAAATGGTGTCCCAGAGAATTCTCCCAGAGAATAGCCAAATTATAGACTGTGGGGTGAATGGACTATACTTCAAGCTGTTCAAAAACTTATTAGACCATTGATCTTGAAGTGTTACTGGTCAATGGTTCCAAGTCTACCTGGTAGCCAGTGAAATGCGGTATTCATAGGGGCTGATATGGGACCTAATACTTCTTTAATGTCTTCATTACCAGCCTGGACTTTGAGAAGGAAAGCACCCTCAACAAATTAATGGACCACAATTGGAGTGAATGGCTGATGAGAACATGTGCTAGCTGTAGGAACCTTGACAAGCTGTAGGAATGGGCTGACAAGAACCTCAAAAATCTCATTAAAGATTGATTCAAAGTCCTGGATTTGGAGCAGAACAACCTCATTGAGCAGTGCAGGGAACTGACTGGTTAGGTCACAGCTTTGCTGAGAAGGACCTAAGATCCTTGTAGACAGCAAAATGAACGTGACTCAGCACCATGCATTTATTGAAATGAAGACTAGCCATGCTGGGCTATGCTAGCGAGGTCATAAACAGTAGGTCTAAGAAAATGATTATTGCACTCTGCTTGGCACTTGTCAGACCATGTCTGGAGCTGTGTCCAGTTTTGGATGAGATGGTCTTCAGGGGATTCTTCTGACAAAACTTCTGTGATTGTACCAAATAGGCAATTTCAAAATGACAGTTATATGCATTATTTAGCACAACATCGTGAGGGTTTGTTTTGGGCTTTTTTTATGAAAAAATATCTCTGTACTTCATAAAGGGATTGATTTCTGCTTCATTATGTTTAATAAGATTTTTAGCTGAGGACACGAGATAGTTGTTTTGGGTGGATAAGCAATCTGATAGCCTTAAGGCAGCAACATTAATATGAAGCCTTACGAAATCTTCTGAGATAATGAAGAGAAAGAAGAATTTTAAGAGGGGTTTTTTTTTTCTATTTTGAAGTGTTCTGAGAAGAGCAGCTACATGGCTTAGATTAAAGCACAAATAGGATCATATTATTAAGTATTTTGGAGTGAAAATGAACCTAATGCTAATGCCCAGAAACATGCAGACTTCAGGAAATTGTGTCAGTGTTATTATGTTGTCAGACACAGTAGCAAAGTGAAACTTCAGTGTTCAGCTGGTTTATTTTTTACTGACTGAGCACATTGACTTTATCTCTGCATGCTCGCATCAGAAAACTTCTCTGATTTCTTTGGTTTTGCTATTAGAATGGAATAAATTGTAAAAAATGGTGGAAGTGTCATTTTTATCTCGGATCTTCTGAAACATGCAGTTGATTTTGAAGGAATCTGATTATAATAATATTCTGAGTGCCTTGAGATAGTTGCATAACAACTATTACAGGTATATAGAAGCACACATTCTTTAATAACCTTATATATAGTTTCAAGAAAATGTGCTCCACAACTTCAAAATCAAATTCATTTTTTTCAAACTACAAAAAAACTACTAAAAAGAAATTCCACATACAGTACTTCTGCAACACTGCCCACATCACAGATATTTTTGGTCACCCTGACTTGCACAAGTCATCCAAGATACATTTCAGTCTAATTCTGTAGGAGGTAAGATATTAATGCATCTCCCACATGCATTTAGAAACATTTCCTCCAGTTGAACTTCCATTGTTAAGACTCTGAAAGACTCTCTGATCGGGTATCTAAAACAATCATTTAAGACAAATGTTTAGACTGTATCATCAGGCAGCAATTTGAACAAAATGGTGTTTTTAACATTGACTTTGAACATAGGGTGTAAGATCAGCGAGCCTTGACATACCCTGAGGTTCTTAGACACAGATCTCATAGCTGTGTTGTGCAAAGCACATTTAAGTATGTTAAATAGATCGGGAAAGTCTGAAATCTGTTTTTGTCATGCCCTGCCTAACTGATTATCTCCCAAACATAGTGTGTCTGTCTTTTGAATCATTCAAAATGCCAAATACCTGCATAAAGGAAGCAATGACTGACCCTCCGCCGTCTAATCGTGCCTCTCTGGGGGCATTTCTTATATATATCAGAAAAAGAAATCATCTTCTTCCAAATCATTCTGAAGTGCGATAGAAACATCATTGTAATGGCTCATACGTGAATGTCGTGATTTGACCCTGGCTGGCAGCCAGGTGCCCACCGAGCAACTCTCTCACCCCCCCTTCTCTGCTCCACAGGGGGAGAAAATATATCAAAGGGCTCAAGGTTTGAAATAAGGACAGGGAGATTACTTGCATTTACTGTCCTGAGCAAAAGAGACTTGATTTGGGGGAAATTAGTTAAATTTATTAAGTGAACAAATCAGAGAGGAGTAGTGAGAGATAAAAAATCAAACAGATCTTTAAAGAAAATCACCTTCCTCCCATCCCTCCCTTCTTCCTGGACTGAACCTCAATCCTGGTTTCTTCACCTCCTTCCCTGAGCAGCACAGGGGGACAGGGAAGGGGGGTTACAGTAAGTTCATCCGACGTTGGTTCCACCGCTTCTTCTTCACTCCAGAGGAGGACTCTTCACACTTCCCCAGGGCCATTGTGGGGTCCCTCTCACGGGAGACAAGCTTCACGCTCTCTTCTCTGACGTGAGTCGTCCCACGAAGGGCAATTCATCACAAACCGCCCAACACAAGACACCTCAGGAGGGGCAGCCCACCCCTCGTGAGTCTGAGGTGCAGTTCTTCAGGGAAAAACTGCCACAGAGTGAGTCCCCCGTGGCATCACAAAAGTCCCATCAGCCAACCTGTTCCAGTGTGGGCATTCACCCTTCCACGGGCTACAGGTTCCGGCAGCGACCTACTTCAGCTTCCCACGGGCCACAGCCCCCTTCAGGCATCCATCCGCTCCTGCTTAGGGTCCTCCATGGGCTGCAGGTGGACATCTACACCCCGCCCACGGGCTGCAGAGGGACAACTTGCTTCACCATGGTCTTCACCACAACCCAGGACACTCTCTGCTCTAGCGCCTGGAGCACATCCTCCCCCCACACCCTCTTTTTCACTGACCTTGGTGTCTTCACATATTCTCACTCCTCCGTCTCTGTGCCAGCTGTTCTGTGGCTCAGTTCTTTTTCTCTGTTTCTTAAATATGTTATCACAGAGGCGTTCCTCTCCTATCGTTTTACTGATAGGCTCAGCCTTGGCCAGCGGCGGATCCCTCTTTTGAGCCGGCTGGGATTTGCTCTATCAGACTCAAGGGAAGG
>NW_009725649.1:9140-11535 GCF_000703405.1 Apaloderma vittatum
CAGCCAGGCAAGACCAATACAGTGAGATACATTAGGCACAATTAAGGAGTTCCATTTTCTAATGTTTCACAGAAGAAAAGAAAGTAAACAGAAATTATCTTTGATGATATAATCAATGGGTGAAGGAAAATATAATAATTGTGTCTCTTTCCTGCTTTCTGCTTGATATTCATGCAGCCCTTAATTACATTCTCATTTTTACATTTCTGTTGCTTTTTGTAAAAAATTCCTAAAAGTGCTACTTTCACTGGCAAATTTAAAATGCTGAAAAAGTCAAGTGGAGAAAATAGAGAATCATTGTTAAGCACCACCCAAAAGGCTTGTTCATTATTTACTTGGAAGAACATCTTATTTTAAAATTTAATTTATTTTATTTTTTTTAAAATTACAAAATTAATAAAAAGAAAATACCGACTCCTAACAGTCTATTAACTCTCTAGAACTCTCTCTGACTAATTCTTTCTTTTCTGTTTAAGTTAGTATTCTGTTTAAACACTTCCTTTTCATATAGCCTACACATGGTAAAATTGCATAACCACTCAAAGATGTAAATATATACTTGGCACCCTGTAGATGTTTCTGTATGCATGTATATAAAGAGTAGGTATGCAGACATGTAGGAAGTTCAAAAATTCCATGGAAAAAACCCACAACCTAGATGAAGTTTGACAGAACATATTCCACCTTTGATATTGCAAAGGAAATAAGTCACAACGTTAACCATGGGAATGGTTCACAGCTGCATAAGGGAAGGTTCAGACTTGACGTTGCAAAGTATTTCTTTACTGAGAGGGTTTTTAAACATGGGAACAGGCTTTCTGAAGAGGTCATTGATGTCCCCTGCCTGTGTTTAAGAGGCATTTGGACAATGTCCTTAATAACATGCTTTAATATTTGGACAGCTCTGAATTGGTTAAGTAGTTGGTCTAGATGACTGTTATAGGTCTCTTTGAAATGAAACGATTCTATCCCATCCCATCTCATCTCATCCCAATCCCAATTGTAATCCTAATCTTCAGGGCTGCACCAATAGACCACTGAGTTACCATCTTAATTCAGAGACAATTTCATGTTTTTCAGTGTTTATCTTACACCTTCTACACTCCTCAGCCCAGCCTGAAGAGGGGAATCAGTAGCTGCACACCTTGCATGTGTTTACTTACTATGTGAGAAGGAAGATGTATAGAGAGAGCTGCAGAGCCACTGCTTCCTCTTCACAAATCAAGACCTTTTCCAAGGAATGCAGATCAGTGTAGCATATCATAAGATGAACAGATCCTGAGGTGAAGCTGTGCATTTGGATTGTGCTGTGTGTAGTTACACAGCGGAAAAATAAAGCAGTTCATTGTGAACTGGGTAGTTGTTAGTATGATGTTTGGATCCTAAAAAGGGTTTAGCTGTTGAGTTGCACAATTTAAATCCATTCATCTGAGTTACATGCAATCTTAGCTTGGCATTTGCAATCCATTTTTTTGGTTAGGGAAATCATCTGGTCTTTATGTGTCAGGTTGAAAGTAGGGCTCAGTAGAAAAATGAAGCTTGTTCATTAACAATTTTAAAACTGCTCATAGTCTTTATCTGTGGATGGAAAGTAGAATTAGTCAATGAAAAAGTATGTCAACAAAAGTATCCTTAAGTTTCATTTAGAATTTGACCAAACTACTTATTTCATTTTTTAAAGATTAAGTCCTGCTGTTTTAATGTTGTTCCCTCCTTATTACTTCCCAGCACCTCAATAACACCACATGCCTATAACTGGGAAGTTGCCATAACCCAGCACAGCTTTTCCATCTAGATGTAGCTCTCATGGGCATTTGTTGTTAATTCTGTTGAGATCCATCTTTGAGTTATTCCACAATAAGCAGATGTGCTGCCACTTGGTTTTGAACTCACATTTCATGAATGCTACAACAAGATTGCCAAATAAAATAGAAAATATACTGAGTAATCTTCAATAGGACTAAAAGACAAACTCAAATGAAAAATAGAGGTATAGAAAGAACAGAGCTGTGGTAGAGGGAGCTCCAAATTGGACTGGGTGGAAGGTGGAGTTGATGCTTTTGAAGAGAATTATACAATATGATTGCTTAGAATAGCAGGAAATTCAGAAAGTCTCTTCTTGTCACATGGTCAAGATTATTCCTAAACCTCTTCTTAAAATATACTGGCATTCACTACAAATATGCCAGGCAAAAATCTGGTGTTCCTGTGTTAAGGGTCTGACATTGTGGTGTTCCCTTATGGGCAGGGGAATCCTCCAGATGCCCCAGCCTAGTGGCTAAAATTTAGGGTGATGAGATCTCCCTTTGGAGATTTTCAAGCTACCTCCCTGTCTTCATTAACTTTGTAAGAAACTTAGCTCTTATTTTGGAAGGCTGTTTTCCTAGAAAGAGTG
>NW_009725649.1:11566-15657 GCF_000703405.1 Apaloderma vittatum
AGGCAATGTTTGTAAGTCGGGCTGACTGGATTTCAGTCTGTTTTTAAGAGATGGTCTAGTGTTGCCATGTTCATACCTGAAGTTCATACTTTATTCGTTCACCTTTTTGGCCTTAGTACATTCGTATTTTATGTTCGTAGGAGATCAGATTGCATTCTGCAATTCCCTGGATAGGATCTTTTCCTGTAGTTGTTTGGATGATTTAATCTTTGAAGGAAAGATCAACCTTAGAGCTGCTGGTAATAAACTCAAATGTTTCAAGTTGATCAGGGCCTAAGTAGTCTTGTGATGACTGCTATAAGATTCAACTTTTATGTAGAAGATTGAGTTAATCTCTAGTCTATACTGGGTGAAGGGATGTGCAGCATGGAGCAGGATCCCCATGTGTTGCCTGATCTAGTCAAGAGATGGTGTCCCTGGCGGCAGGGAGGCTGGATTAAAATGATCTCTAAGGTCCCTTCCAGCTTAGGCCATTCTATGATTCTATGATTCTATGATTCTATGTTCCACTTGAAATAAAAAAAATAAGCACAAGGGCATGTTGCTATCTCAAGGACCCTAATCTTGCCTTCTATCTGGAGTCCATGACTGCAGATTGTCTCCTTAGGGTAGGTACTCACATAGAGTCATGCAGATACTCCACCTGCTCACATGTCTTACTTCCATAAGAAAAAATACAAAGAATAATTTATATGCAAGGACCTAGTGGCTGGAATTCCCTTCTGCAGTAATTTGAAGTGTTTTATTGGTGGTGTTGCCGGCAGAGTGCTGTGAGAGGCTGCAGGCTACCCTGAGCTTTCCCATCGCCTTGTGAAAGTGGTGTTACTGAAAAGGATCCAGGACCTCAGAAGCCAGATTGCTCAAGCTGGACCTTGGCCATTTTGCTTCCAGTACTTGATGTGACAGTCCTGGCTTGTGCTTGCTGCGGCAAGATGGTGTCGATGCTTTATACCTAGGATATAGATGTGAATTAGAGAACAAGGTATTCCGACTAAGGCAAATAGAGAAGGAGATAACCAAGGGCAGGATCAGAAGTGTCCAGGAAAAATCAAAGTAAAAAAATCACTTTGTCTTCTGAATGAAGTGAAAACTGAACATTTGATTTGGTATTTAAGGTTTGCATTGTCTCATTACCTAAATCAGACACATTTCTGATTTTAGTAAATATATTTCTATGCCCTGAAAGATTTCAGCACCTAATTTCCACTTCACTTTATCTCTGTGTGCTTATTTCCTTTAAGGTTCATTGAAAAAAATTACTGAAAGTTTCAAAAGTCTTTGTCCAATAATGGATTTATCACAACTGTAATCCTCAAATCCAAACTGTGATGCAGCTGAGGACTGGGAAAGGTCTAATTTAAATGAAAGCAATTCAAAGAAGAATGTCTTCTTTTTTCTTTTTCTCTCTCTCTACCCCATCTTTTCCATGCTTGCTGAGTTCAGTGCAGAAATGGTAGCAATTACCAATTTATCAATGCATGCAGCATGATTCTTTTTTTCTTCCCTGAGAGTCAGGCATTCCTTGGCAGATTTCAAGCAGCCAAAACAGGGGAGTTTTTTGTAGACTTATCTCCTTGGTCAGTTGGAAATACTGTGCAACCAGTGGCTGCTCTGTCACTGATAGGAACATGCTGCTGACACCACAGCAGCTGGCAATTTCATGAGTCAAAATTGGCAGTGTCATTCAATTTAACCTCACTTGGCATCGATTAATATCTAAATATTGTACTTCTATAAACTAAGTTCACCATTGGGTTCTGAAACATAGAGAAAATGTGGGGAACTGTGAAAATGTGATGGGGGTGAATGCACACGATTTTGGAGAACTTTTAATTGCCAAAGCTGACATAGCAGTGAAATGTCTTTTTATTGTAAAAGACTTAAAGATTTATCAAGAAATAAAATGTGTCACATCTATCTCCTTAATTCTCTTGGTCTTAATATAACTATTCACTAACAAAACTAAAATCTGAATTTTTAATATGGCACTCAATGTATAATATAAAGTTTCTATCCTTGTCAAATCAGCAGAGAAAAGAACAAACGGTCTATCCCAGTTACTGAAAATTAAAAATGTACATCAGATGACAGCTCTAGTCATCTGGGAAAATTCACTCAGAACAGAGACTCAGTATAGTGTCTTTGTATACATTATGCCACACTTAAGCATGGAAAACTTCCAACAACTTCAGTAAGAGCAGATCAGGTGCAAAATTTTGAATTAATATTACCTTCTTTTATCCCTTCCTGAAGGCCCCCAAATTCTGAAAGTCTGATGTGATTTCTAACACAAGAAGCAGAGTTTAAGATCCAGACTTTAAAAGAATAAGCAGTAGAAGACGTTCTTATTCAGTCTCCTTGCTTTGACACTTTCATGAGAGTTGTAAGAATTCTGCTGCTAATTTTGAGTTATCATTAAGAACTCAGTTTCATCTTGTGTCTGAATTCAGATGGGATACTGAAATGATAAATACAGAGGCTGTCCACTAGCTAAAAGACTGCATACTGCTTGCATTCTGATTTTTGCCCCAACCTCTAGCACTGTAAATTTGCAGCTCAGCTTAGTTTGATAATAAGAGGCACCCAGCTCAGAGGGCAAAGGTTAGCAACTCAGGGTTGTTAAATCGAGTTCTAAATGCCTGCGGATATCTCTCTGCTGTATAAAATGATTTTCACTAAAAGCTTTTCACTAAATTTATTCACTGAATCTGGGATTAACAACAGCTTTAGAAGCTACATTTTCAAGATGCAATATCAGTGGCCATGTGCAGCATCACTTACAAGCAGTGTATTATTTCTACAAAGCTACATGTGTGGTTCTCAGAGAAAAATTAGTTTGAGATTGTTTTTGGTTCTGGAGGGAAGAGATGCTCCTCAAAAATCAACTTCAATGTTAAATACCTCTTTCGACATTTTTTCAATTTGGAGACAAAACCAATTGATCATAAAATTATCAGTTTCCTATTATAAAAGCACTATTTTAATGTTCTTTGTGCTCCTGGCCTCTAGTTTTAATTTCATGTGGTGACACTACATTTTCAAATATATATAGAAATAACACATGGTATTTTGTTGTTATGGTGATATAGATCCCTATTTCTTCAATTATGAATAATAATAAAATCTAATTGAATCAAGTTATTTTTTTGTTCCACTATTTCCTGAAGTTAGCCTCTCATGAAGACTTTGTGTACACACAATTTAAACTACTTTATTGCCCTCTCTAACAGGATTTTGTGTTCTACTTGGGTTTCTTTATTAAAGCTCATTGATTTAAGCTTATGCTACGGCACTGGCAAACAAGAATGTATAAATACAAAATGTGGGATTTTTTATTAGAACAGTCAAACAGTGGAACATGTTGCCTAGACAGGTTATGTGGTCTCCGTTTTTGGAGTTTATCTCAGAAGATGCTGCTTGGAGCAGGAGGCTGGACTAGAAGCAGGTATTATTCTATGATTCTTATATTAAAGTCTATCTTATCTATGGATCCTAAGAGCCTGGGTTATGTTAGCTGCAGCTTGAAAATGTAAAATGAGTGTATGGGAAATCTTTTTCTAGAGTCTCTTATGCCTACAAATGTAGCTGGTGAGGCTGAGATAGTCTGCTCTCAAAGGCTTCATCCCAGTGCCTCAACTTACCCTAATGTTGTTATTAGCTTTAATTTTGTCTTCTCTATCATTTGAGGTCACACCTTATACTGAATGATGGATGTTTTCCTTGGATCATTTGAGGAATTCCTTAGACCTGAAAGACATCGTATTTTGGTTGTTATTAGCCTGTCTTTATTTCAAACTCTAACTGGCAATCAGATGTTGTAGTCTGATGATGCCATATGATATTACCCTATCCCTATTAAAGGTGTCAAGCTCTAGGGTTTAGACTTGTCTGAAAGACTAGAAATGTACATTCAGACAGAAGGATACAGTGAAATTACTCCTTTGGCTTCGCAGAATACAAATTGAGCACTGTATATCTTATCTCTGGAGGAGTGAGCTCTTCTAAATAGACCATTTAGCAACTGAGGTTTTCTATTTTTATATATATATGATGTTTGTATAAATAAAAATTATATTTATACTATATACAAA
>NW_009725650.1:0-29996 GCF_000703405.1 Apaloderma vittatum
ATGTAGATATGAAATACAAGAAGTTAGAATGGCGAGATCTCTGGAGGAGAGAGATTTTTAGACACCTTTTCTTGCTGTTTTCATAACGTGCTGAGCTCTGGAACGAGGTTGTGACAGTTTCCTTAGAATCTGCTTTCGTCCGTCTCTGGGAACGTGAGCTTTGCTTTTCCCACTGCCCTGTCTTGTTTGTTCCCTCTGGAAGAGAAAGGGGCAGTTGCCCATGTTGGGTGAAATTAAAGCATAAGAAAGGCAGGTTAGTGTCGCTTGGGCCTTCCTGATTGGAAGGAACAAAATGTTCTGGTCAAAAGGTGTCATTTTGACTTTCTGTTGTCAGTGCATGTAGTTTTGATTAAAATTTCCTTAATGCTCTTTCACTGAACTCAGTTTACCGTTGGTTTGAATTCCTAAACCGTATAACCCAGAATTTCATTATAATAGTCTAGAAATAATATTAAGATTTTTTTTATATATCATACTACATAAAAATTATTATAGTAGTGTATATATTCTTTCTCACTCAGTTTTGAAACTTTTTTCCGACGTATTTTCACTGGAATCGGTTAAATAAGCTTTTTTTTTTTTAATTTTAAGTTTATGTTGGTCACAAGGTAAGGAGCTTGAGTATGATTTAAGAAGGCCTTTTAAATAGACCACAGTCTAGTGGAAGTGGATTTGAGGGTAAGATAAGAAGTCATGGTCCCAAGCTCTGCAAAACGCAGTCACAGGCTTTTTTAGCCACGTGGGAACCAGGTGGGTACCTATGCTTCCATGAAGTAGGGATCTTCAGGGGTCTTCCTATCTATTTCTCTGTAGGCTTGAGTTTAAAATTCTTGTTGCAGGTTTTTGAAGCTCTTTGGGTTAAGCAATGAATAGAAAAACAAAATACTATTTTTTTTAGTAGTTTCTTAAAGCTTATGTAAAATATTAATGTGGGAACTTCAGCATCTTGGAACTTTATTTGCCATATAACAACTTGCAGATAATGTTAATAATAGAACTTCACCAACCTTATTATTACTAGGGTGTTCATAAGGGAAAATCAGCAGGTGAAAGCATCTTTTCATTAGCGTAGGACTAGTTTAGAAGGGACTAAAACACTGACAAGTAATGCTACTTTCATGGTGACTTAAGCTACTTGTAAATGGTACCTCCAGACACAGAAAGCTGGGTACTTGTTTACTTCCTTTTTTTCTAGAAAATATTTTTTTTCCAGACTATGAATAAGGTTCAATTATTAGACTCCGAAGCTAGTTAGCTCACACCTGCGTTCATCCTCAATCAACTTGACCAAACTCTGACTTGTGGTCATTTTTGGAGGTTCATTATGACTGCTTGTGTCAGTGGACCACGTACAAATTCCATATGTAAGAGTAATAGGAAAATGAGCTTGAGTTGTAGGAATAAGCTAACTTACCATAACTGGTTGCTCAAATAGTATTTGTCTTTACTGCAAATTTAATGAAATTCCTGTAATTTTTGTCCACATATGAAACTTTAAACTGGAACAAATGGCCTGACAGGTATAAAATTTGTGAAAAAATCTGTTATAAAATTGTTAAAAAGTTGTGTCCTGCTGGCATGTAAGACACACTTTTTATAGTGTTCCAGAAAAATTTTGCATTAATATACTTCTTAGAATCTTGCTCTCTACTTTTTAACGAGAATTCAGTATTTAAGACCTGCAGAACTGTCAAGGCATAAATTACTAAAAAAAGAGTGGTTTTCTTTAAAAAAAAACAAACCTATTTCATATTCCAAGGATGTGAAAGCCATCTAAACCAGACAGATGGATTCTGTAACATTTGTCAGAGCTAAAATTACAGGAAATAATGCCAAGCTTACAGAATTGCTTCTACATTGTAAGGTAGTGCTGATGTATTTTGGAGGACAGACTACCCTTTTGGAAGTAAACTTGGGATAACCATTCTTGGAAGTTTCTCATGAGCATTTCAAATGTGATAATGGCTAGTAAAATTAGTTGACGATTACCAGTTCACTGATGTATGCCTAGGTTGAATTGCTTTCAGAGTACGAACTCCCCTCCTTGGAGAGTAACGATTAATTAATTCTTCCATCTGAGTTTAATATTGTCATTGTTGGACTTGTGCTTGATTTAATATGGGATGGGGGAGAACCAGAGGAACGTTGCAATGGGTAGTGTATGTGGAATGCTATAGGGGAGAATAGCTGTTACGAATATAGGCAAAGAGTAGGGCAGAAGGAATGTTTGTTTTCAAGGTATTGCTGATGACTGAAGAAATCTAGCTGTTTTACATTTGCTTTGCTGGTATGCAAAGTACTCCAGTTTCTGTCCTGTGAGAAATTAATGTTATGTTAATACACGTGTAGATTACATAACTTGCGAAGAAAAGTTTGTCGCTCACTGGAGGCCGTGCCCAGAGCACAGGACGATGGGAGGGAGTGGCAGGGTTGTTAATACTTGCCTTTCATAGATCCGTGCTTGAAAGCCTTTTAGTGTTGACGTTCTTTGATGCTGCTGTGACTTATGAGTTGTGTTGCATCTGTGAGTGATCACAGTTAGAAAATCAGCAGCAGAGCCATCAAGAAAACTTTGCACAGGTACTGTCTATTGACTGCTTTTACTCTGGTCTCTCTGTTACCTGGAAATTGAGGAGAGTGAAAGGGGAAGGAAGGAAGGTTGGCATCTGCTGTGGGAAGTCATCCATGGGCTGGAAGGAGTTGGTGGACCCTGAGCCTGTCATGTTAATGAAATTGTGCACCTCTGATCGGATTTACAGTCTGCTTTGTTACAGTTGTGAGGCAGTTTAGGCTTGTGTGATGAAGGGCTAAGGCAGAGCTGAAGGGACTTGCATTCTATCCTTAGTTTATTTTTACAATTTTGTAGAGCAGAGGAGTTGCATTGGCCTTAATGAGATGGTATAACAGATTATTCTGAACAAATACAAATAGCTGTGCTCATCTCAAGGGAATAATCAAAAAATCAGGACATTATGATACAGGTTGTTTGATCCTGTACTATTTAGTATCTAATGCCAGTTTAAAAATCCTCTGTATATATCCTAAAAATAAGTGGGTGGTAGTGTCTAATTAGCTATCCCTAGATGATGATATCTGATATCAGACAGGAAATGAAAGTTTTTGAGAGAACTGTAAAATGCCTTTCATCTTCTACCATTCATGTCTCTAATTGCTGGCAGCTAACATTTTAGCATAACTTAGTAAGCCTTTGGTAGTAGATTTCTTGAGATGCGTACTAAGTTTATTATAGCTGTGCTAGGTTTGGATGTACCAGAGGCTTCTTTCTCAGGGCTACCTGGATTGTGTTTCTGTACTTAAATCACTTCCAGTGTATTTCTTTTTTTATGAACCTGCACAGTCTACCTCAGAACCCATGTAAGCATTTGGGTCCACAATATTCTGTGGCAAGTTCAGCTTGATTATCATTTGCACAGAATCCTCCCCTTTTGTGTTTTGAAACTGCCTTCAGGTAGTGACTTTTGGCCTTTCCTTCTTCTCTTGGACAATGCAATGAACAATCTCTAGGCAACTTTTCTGTGCCATTCATTTTGCAGGCCTTGGTCTTATTTCCCATCTCTACTATTAAGTAGCCTCCTCTCCAGACTAAAAAGGCCTGATCTAGTCAGTTATTTGTTATGTGGAAGGTATTTCTTACTTTTTTTAACTTGCCTTTGAGCTCTTTTGTAGTTTGTGACAAGTCTTTTCAGCTTTGGGGATTTATTTTTTTTTTGAAGGGCTAAGCCTGCACTCAGTATTTGAAATACAAGCACAAATTAATTCTATATGCTGTCACAACAGTGTTTTGTTTACTCTTCTATTTGTTGATCCATACGGAGCACTGAGCAATCCAAGTGATCTAAACTAAACTGTCATTTATCTGGATACTGTTGTGGGTGCCAATTATTAGCTTGGAGCCTGTGTTTCTGTATGGGAACTCCTGCCTGCAGACACACAGGCTTTGCTTTATGTTAGTCTCTAATCATTGCTTCTGCTTATTGTACATCACTGCCCTCTAATTCTTGAGTTAGCCCTCATCTTGAGTGTCTGGTAAAACTTAATGTTGTCAGTGGTCTTTTAACTACTTATCTGCTTTGTGAAGCAATCTATGAATATACCGAACAGCGTAAACCGAAGCACGTTTCCTGCAGGATTCCTATGGTGGCCTTCTTCAGTGGGGGAACCGCTTAGACAGTTTATGACTATTTTGTAGCTCTTTCTCCATGCAAAAACTTTCCTCCTTATCACTTGGTTGCTTAGCTTGCTCAAGAGATTTAAGTGAGGGACTGCTGGAAGCTTTTTGGAATCTCAGGTAGACTCTATTGTTAAGCTGTCCTTTATCGATGTTGTACTACTTAATACTCTCAATGAACTCCATTAATTTTGCAGGGCAGGACTTGCCTACACAACACTCAGGTTGAATCTTTCCCAATATATTATTTGTTTGTGCCCACTAATTCTATTCTTGATTACATTGTTTACTAATTTGCACAACAGAGATGTGAGTCTGGATCTTCCCTGAGGCTCTTTAAATACTGACTGTATTTTGTACCCGTGATTCCTCCAGGTGCTTTGTCAGCTCTAAGGGAGAGGTTCTGCACCTTGGCTAACAATGCAGCTGTTTCATTACTGCTTGCGTGTTCGCTGTGGCTTCTGCATCATCAGAGACCCCCACAAAACAGGTTAAGCTATGGAAACCTCTCTAAATTGTCAGACAATGAACACAGATGTAAGGATTTTACTGACATTTTACTTCACTTTGTCAGATATTCCTTTCTATCTAATCATCTGTTGGCCTTTGGGACTTCTGTTCCCAGACATTAAAGAAAGAATTTATAGTTTTGTTACCTTTCCCTATTTCAAGTGAGAGGCTAGGGAGCATTATTATCTTCTTATATCAAATTTGTCAGTGTGTGTAATTTATCTTTGTTTTTCACTTGCACATATTCAGCATTTGTAGGGAACTTCCCCCAGTTCAGGTATTTTGAGATATTATATTAGGTTTTTTGCAGCCCAATATTGAACAGTGATGTACTAATGGATTTCCTTGCTAAGACATTTCTTTCTAGCCTTCTCCCATTTTGCACTTCTGTTAAGTAAAAAGCGTTCTGGTTTAACAGTGCTGTCTTGTGTATTAGTGATCAGATTCTTGCTTGCTGCTTAGCATGAGAGAGGAGGGTAGTTTGAGGTTGTTTTTTAAGCAAGTAAGGAGAGGTCACTCTTCTGCATGACGAGTTGTAAGCTCTCAGTGTATCAAGGCAGTAGTTGCAAAAATGATTCTTCAAGAACAGAGGTTTGTTGTGGGTTCTTTTAGCATCTGATGGGATGATTGTAAGAGGTCTGACAGTCCTTCTTATTTTTCTGGAGTTTATCGATTTCCCCTCAGAAACATTCCCAAACAAGGAATGCAAAAAATTTTTAAGTCTTCCTAACTTTGTGACTTTATTGTTAGCCTGAACATAAGGCTGGATTTGTTTGGATGTCAGGGTTGTTGGGTTGTGCTATTCTTCAAAGTTCTGTTGTTTGTGTTGTGCTTCAAGTTCCACTTTTAATGTACAGTCTATTTTGAGTCCAAATAATTATTTTAACCAGTCTCAAGCAGAGAAGTTGTTTGTTCTTGTGGTTTCTTCTAAACTTCAGGAAAAAATCCTTTTTAACTGTTTATTATAAGCCTGATGACTGGAAGCCTTGGAAGTGTGGATAGCTCACAGGGTGACAGTTATTCTGTAGTGTAGTTGTCACAATCCTATAGTACTGCAGGAGAAGAGTCAAGTTAATGAACCAGTCTTAAGCCAGCCTTGTGTCTGGAAAAGTGTGGATCACCAACTGTTACAGATATTGCCCTAATTAATGCTGCCATTTGCAGGGCTTGTCAAAGTCGTTGGTCTGAGGGCTCCATGTTCCCATTGTACAGGATAAGGATTTCTGTCAGCAGATATTCCTTTTTTTGAGAGATCTCAAATGAGGTTCTTTTAGTAGTGATCCTGTTCTAAAGAAAACTGAAGCATTTGAAGAATTATGTAATTTTTTTGCTTCTATTGTATCCTACAGTATGGAATTTAATGTGGGCCATGTGAAGAACACACCTACTTTATTTTGAGCCTGCCACCTGTTAGTTTTATTTGATGGCCTTTAGCTACTGCATTGCAAGATCTTCTGTGACTAATAAGCTGTTTCCCATCTGGCTTTTTCAGTGCTCAGTGTCTTAGTGGTTTAAATACTGAAGGTCTTAATGTGGGATAAATCTACACGGAGGAAAAGATATAGGACTGTTGGTACTGAAGATGGAAAGATTGGGGCACTCATGTTGGGACTAGAGGAAAATAAAATGAGAGCAAGTAGTTGGCTTCTAAAAGTAAGGTAGGATGTCTTACTAAAACATTTTAAGACAAGTGCTCCATGAAGATGTTGTTTTTTGAATCCAGTCTCAAGCAATGGCTTTTCAGAGTTGCTTAAGATGCAAACCATGTGTACTACTGTCTCAGTCTTAGGTTTGATTTTTTTTTTTTGTAGAAATATTTGCATACCTCAAGACAAAGTACCTTAGACAATTTCTTATTGGTTAACTGTGGAATAAGAATTTATTAATTTTTTTGAATATGAAAAATAGCCAAAGTTATATCCTGAGAAAAATGGAGAGGGGACAGATTTGCCAATAAAATTAAGAGGAGATATTTCACTTTTTTTTAACCTTTGCTATTTCGATAAACTTTACCTTCTTTCTGAAAAACAGGGATTGTTTTTCTTTTGGTGCCTTTCCTCACTTGGAAACAGTTGTGGGACTAATTCTTTAGATGGCAGATGAAATTCAGTGTGAGATGTTGAGGAGAGAGTCTTATAAATTGCTTTGTTCTTCATGTCTTGTTTGTATGGCACCCTTAAGTGCAGGTATATTAAGCTGTTGTGAAAGTGAGATCTCTGCCTTGGTTTCTTTGGGGAGAGGCTTGGGTTTTTTTCCTTGTTTTGGAAAACTAAAGAGGAGTTTTCAAGTGCTCATTAGCATGTTACTAATGATAAGGCCTCCAGGTACCATTTGCTAAAGGATGGTGTCTTGGATTATTTATATGATGAAACATCCTGTGAACTCTTTTAACAGATTCTGCCAGCTGCATTTGAAGGAAGCTGACTGAATGTTTTAGAAACTGTAACTAAATATTTTTCCTTCAAAAACAGGGATTTGAGAGATTATGGCATCTGAAGCCCACAATGTTAGAAAACAGAAAGTATTACATATTGAAGGTCATCCCATTGATCTCCCTAGAAAAAGAATCTCTTCTTCCACTAAAAAGAACATGAAGGAGGTAAGCTTTGCTGCCTGGTGGGTTTGGGGGTTTTTGCATCCTCTGATGAAATTCAAGTAAACATTCAAACAAGTTCATAGTTCTGAGCACTCTAAAGCTAGTTTTAGAAGCACAGCACTTTGGGACATTTTACGTTTAGATGTGCAATAGAATTTTAGCTTGAACAGCAGTTTTATTAAGAAAACTGTGCATTACAGTGGGCACAGGCAGTGGCTGCACACATATATGCATCGTCTTGTCCTCCTGAGCAGTTGGTGCTAATAAGGTTTTACTCATGCCTGCTTTTCTGCAGTCTAGCCAAGAACTGCTTCAGGAGAGGAGCTGTGTCACTAAGATACTGGCAGGAGAGTTACATGACACAAGTGACAGTTGGGGTATGTGAAATACCTGCATTTAAATGGACCTGTCATTTTGTTACCATACGGCTTGATCTATCACATTGTCTGGTAACACCTGTACTTTCGCTGGATTCTAGCCAGTCAGAAATGTTTTCTCATAGCTTCTTACTGGTGTTACTGGCTGAAGAGTGCCACAGTGGAGTATGGAGGAAGCACTAGGGCAGTAAACATTGCTGTAAGATCACTTCTAGCAGTGGTGAAGATGTCAGTATCCTCTGTGTCTCTTTACTTGTTGGAATTGTGTATTAAAACCCACATGATTTTAAGACTTTTTATTAATACAAAAGATTGTAACATTGTTTTGCTGATGTGCATGACGTGAATGTTAACAGTACTGGAAATTTTTGAGTTTAAATGCCTGCAGTGTATGACCATAGTACGTGTTTCTGTGGAAATACATATTTCTAACTTGGGCATTGTAGTGCTTTTTTATTTTTAATACGTTGATTACTAGTGAAAAAGAGTAGACTAGAGTGTCACGATTCAACTCATCATTTTTATGTCAAGCTCTAAAAGATTGAAGACTATACTGTATGGAAGAAAAGGCTTTGGAAATTCATCTTCAAGTTGTATTGTTTAATTTTCAAAGACTTGCACAGACTATGTGGCACAGCCTTGAATGAATTTTGTGATTCCTCTAGGATGTCACTATTCTGTGCAGCCTAATTGGTGTCAGGGTGCTAATCTGTTTCATATGAATGAATGCAGGATAATCAAGCTGGTGTCAGTCTTGATTATTTGTTGTTGTGTTTTGGTGGGGAAATGTTCTGCTGTCATCATTCCCAACACTAGAATTAACTGTATTATGGGCCTTTAAACGTATATGTGAGATAAGTAATGCAATTTTGCCATCAAATGCCAGTGGACTTTTTAAATCAATCACAGTTTTTAGTTTGGTAATAACCAAAGAATCTGCCTGATGTCACAACCCCACCTCTTGCCAAAGATACCTTGAGCCTACAGCTGACTATGGTGCTCCAGGGACCGCTGTGGTAGAGCTAAGTTCATGTATAGGTTACTGTGAAATGCTGGAAGATTATAGGAAGATTAATGCAGCTGTGCTTTAGTGTCAGAATAGGAAGAGTGGGTGGAAGGGAGGAAATCTGTGGTAAACTTAGGCCACAGTAAAGCAGGGCTGTGGGAAAGTTTGAGCCTTTTTAGTAATACAGATTCTTTTCTTCTTTGCTACCTTTCTACCAGGGTAAGAAATCTCCAAAACAGCTGGCTTCATACGCGAACAGGTAGGAGGGCTGTGCTGTGTAGAGTCTGAGTTTCAAGGGAGAGGGAGGCAGGGAGGAAGCAGCAGTTTATTACAACACCCAAGCAGACACAAGTGAAAGATAGGGCTTAATTTTACGGACAAACTTGGTTCTTTTGTGCACTTCTAATAGGAATGAGTCTGTATTAATAAAAGCAGGCCGAAGGTATTGGTTGTAGATCTTACTTCTCTTAACCCAAATGTCATGAAGATGTATCTTGGGGATAAAATGTGTTACATAACCTGCATGTTGGATGCTGAATTCATAATGTTACATTTTAACTTAATAACACAAAGCATTGCTTAAATGTTGGGCAACCTTCACTAAAATACTGCTTTATTTTTGCAGAATAACAGTTGGAAAAACGGTGACCAGTCCCCTCTCTCTTTTCAAAGTAGTGTATTGTAAAAGAAAAGTTTGTTGTTATACTCCTAAGCCTTGTTACAGAAAGAAACAGTTCCCTAAATCTAGGGGCTGTGACATGGCAAATAAAGAAAATGAACTGGCTTGTGCAGGGAATCTGCCAGCAAAACTGCACAACGACAGTCGTACGCACTTGCTGAATTCTAGTGACTCTGGCTCATCTCAAACAGAAGGCTCCTCATCCAAATATAGTGGATTTTTTTCAGAGGTAAGTAGACTTTAAAGAAAGTGTAGTTTAAAATAGAAGTACTTCTTGTAGCTTCTCTGTGTGGTTATCTGGGAAAATTTTTGGAGAGATTAATTTTCTTAACATATAGATTGGCTTTAGTCTTGTGCTCTGAAGTCTGTCTGTCAGCTTACAGTGATGCAGTTGCCAACCATAGTAGTCCTGCCAGTTTTCCCCATGTTTATGTCAGCACAGAAGCTCTGATTTGCCAGGCTAGTCTGGGTTAACATTGTACCAGTACAAAAGGGGAATGTTGTTTTGACCTGCTTAGGTTTCATGATCTCGCATGACGCGTGGTCACATGCGTATTAAAGTGTGAAAGCATTGGTGTAGGGATGGGAGTAAGTCTATGAGGTAGAAGAGGACCATCTTCAATAGCAGCATCAGCTTAGTCAGTATGAAACAAATTTAGATGTTTGTATCAAAGACGGTATGTCTTACAAGATTGTCTTATGCTGCATGTCTTAGAAGGTTGCTTGGTGAAACCTAGTGAATGCTTGCAGGGCTTCTGAGAGTGGCTAAAAGGTCAGATATTGAAATGAAATAGGTTTTGTGACAGGGAAGGGCATTTAAGTCCTTCAGTGTTGAAGCTTCCATTTCTCTTTCCATAATGTTTGTTATCCATTGAGGCCTGCAGGTATTTTGAGACCTAGCAGGGAAGATAAGATCAAAGACTATCACTATGCTGTCCTTTCATGGTGCTTCAAGTGTGGGCTGCTACGAAGAGAGAGCCCTGAGCATCTAGCGGGCTGGAGGTGCAAGTCTGTGGCATTCTTCCACTCCTTCAGATTCGATGGTTTCAGTGAAGGAGCAGCAGAATAAAGAGGTTGTGGAAAGCAGGGTAAAGAAATGAAGACTGAGAAAGATTCATCCCCTGAGAAACTAAAAACCAGATCACTGGCCACAGATGATTAATTGATTTGAGAAATGTGGATGGCTCTGAAGTGTTTATTCCAATCCAAGATCTAATTAATAAAATGAAATACCTAAACTTCATTCAGAAATGAACCTTTCCTGTCAAAGGGCACAATAACACATGTAATACTTGTGTCTAAATTGTGTCAAAATTAATAAACATCTAAGTAAAGTTCTCTAAAGTTAGTGAGAATTACCGTTTGCTCATGAATGCTCTATTTAATTAATAGATACCTCTTGTTAGGTGTCTACAGAACTTATTCTAGTAGCTTTTGAGTGAAAGGGTCTTAATCTATTTGTGCTCTCTTCTTGGGAAAACTTGGGGGTTTAAGGCCATTGTTAGCTATATTTCTAAAATAAAATCATCAGCATATAGGTAGGAAAGTATATTTTTCATGTACTGAATTACTGTATTAGAGCAGCTTACTGTGTTGTTGCTAACTATTTAACTTTTAGTAAACTTCTTTTATATTTTAAAAAACATACAGGTTTCTCAGGACCATGAAACTATGGCTCAAGTTCTTTTCAGAAAGGCTGAACGTAGCTTTAACCTTTTGGCGAAGGAGAAGTATAAGTGAACTGGTAGCCTACTTAGTGAGGTAAACTCATATTTTTAAAGTGGTAGCAATCTCAAACATGCTGCAGTATTTTTAGGGGTTTCTTAACTGTTGTAACTTTGGTATACTTATTCTTCAAATCACAGTGGAAGCATACACTTGAATGTATGCTCTGCTAGTAACATTTCTGATTTTATTCTTAATGTTTCTAGGATACAGGATCTTGGAGTAGTAGTAGACTGCCTTCCTGTGCTTACAAACAGGTACAGACAAAAAGAAGTGGGGGATTAGAATCTGCTCTAACCACACAGAAGCTGAAGCACTTCTGAAATACCTTGTTTTTTAAGTTTACAGGAAGAAAAACCATATATTTCAGTTGGCTGCTGTGTAGATCTTTTGCCTTTAGTGAAATCACTGCTGAAAAGCAAATATGAAGAGTAAGTATTGGTTTTGGAAGTTTTCAAAAGTTGATGCTTCCTGGTTATGCAGTGCCCTAGAAATTAATGGTGCTTAGTCCTCTGGCTCTTGTTCCCTCTGCCCTTTCTCCCAGCCTGGCCTTTCTCGGGGAACACCAGCCTGAAGGGTGGCTGTCTTGTGAACCTTTCTCCTTTGACAAACCAGTGGTGCAGAAACTCTTTTCTGCAGGGTTAAGGATCGCAGGAGACTGCTTTGTCCTCATGGAGATTTATTTATCCTAAACAGTAAAACAGAATAGCACCAAGGTTTTAGTATGCTTTATAACATGAAATCAAGGCAAAGCTTTCAGGCAAAATACCTGAACAATTTCTGCATTTTCAACAACTGCTTCAGTTTGCCACTTGGAAATTGAAAATACAGGCAAGTATTTAAACTTGCCAATTTGTCTAGATCTTTTTTCTTCTAGAATAGAAAAAGTGTCGCTTTCTAAGTTGCTTGATACTCTAATCTGACCTATAGATATTGGAGGGAGGGGAAAAAAAAACATTATGTGTAAAATGTCGTTACAGATATGTGATAGTTGGTTTAAACTGGCTTCAAGCTGTCATTAAAAGATGGTGGTCAGAACTATCTGCACATACAGAAAAGGCAGAGGATGGGTGAGTATATATATTTAAATGTGTTTCTCTAGCTTATTCCTTGCCAAAAACTGTTTTAACTTTGATCAGTGGGAGCACATCTTATCCACAAAAGAAAAATTATACTCATAATTTGAAGGGAAAAGCTTTAAAAAGTAGTCAAAAGAAGTTCTTCTGCTCTTAAGACACAGGTGGTGTTTGGAAACTGTGTCTTTTTTTTAAGTGGAGTTTTAATACATGTAGAACATAGTCATATTGGGGTTATAAAAATGCTGTAGAAGTTGGATCAAAATTTTTCTGACGTTATGGCAATATCTACCATAGAGACTAAATCTATATGTTGCATTGATTATGTGTTCCGATCAAAAAATCTGCTGAAATGTAGTGTATGTGTTACAAAGTGTTGTTCCTTCTTTTTCAGAAATATTCATATTTTAAAACAGCAATTAAGTGGATTATGGGAACAGGAGAATCATCTTACTCTGGTTCCAGGATATACTGGTAATATAGCTAAGGTAATCCAGTTCCAGTTGTGTTTAGTAATGAGTGTAGTTGTACGACTTGCAGTGTTCCTCTCATTTGATGTTATTTATGCTAAACTACTGATGGATGAAAACACTTTTATTAATGTTCAAACATATTGCACAGTTTTTGCAGAAGTCTGGAGTGGATTCCCTAGGCTAGTAGTAGTGCGGTTTAGAACACTAACAATGAACTTGCTGTATCCTTTTTGTTCTTCTTTACAGAAAAAGCACCTTTTAAATAAAAGTTATTAGTAATAAGCCTTAAAATGGATATAAAAAAGGGCCAAGATGAGTAGGTAGACTGAAAGGACAGATGTTTTCTCTGAAACACGCTATATCCAGCGTAAGGGCAGCATGCAGAATCGTAGCCCAGCAATGCTGGTAGCACTTGCGCATCAGGTGATTGAGGCAAGTGATGACCCACTAAATTCTAAAGTTTATTGCTGGCCTAGTGCTTACAAAACTATGAGTTTGTGGAGAGCAGAAGAATGTCTCCATCTGAAATAAATCCCTGTTTGCCTTTCTTGGTATGTTGTGGTATCAGTGATATAATGAGGGTGTCTGGTAACTGCATGATATGCTGTTTGTCATACTCAGCTCTCTAAACATGGCTTTCTGAGGTTGGGTGACAAGAGTTACACTGAGTAAGAAACCTCTCCACAGGGAGGGACCTCGTGGGGGTAGACAGTGAGAAAGCAGACACTTGGTTATGCGCAGGATTTGAGTGAACTTGAAAAGAACTTGTCAGTTGCGTGCTTTACTTACATCTGAAGGAGCTTTGTGGAATCTAATTCTATGACTATAGAAGTTGTCACTTTGGTAAATCAAACAAATAAGTTATTTCTTGTTCTGGGACCACTATGCACCTCTGATTTCAATTTTGATGTGTCTGCAAGGATAATTAAAAACTTTGTGCGGAGTTTCCCTCAGCAGGGATGCAGAAGAACCCAGTCCTAACTCTCAACTGGTAGAGCAATGGGAGTTTTTAATACAGACTGCCTAGTTCTTCTGGTAGATCAACACAGCAGTTGCAGCCAGTGCCAGTTTGTTTCTCCAGCATTCAGGTTCCCTTCTGTTCATTTGCCCACTTGTTAATGTGTATCAGGATAAATTGTGACCAGTGCCCCCTGAACAAGTCAAGAGCACAAGGATGTTAGAGGGATGGGGTGAAGGTATATCGTTCTTAATAAACTCGTTTCAAATACATGATCTTATGATTGTGAGGTCTTCCCTGTGCGTGCTGGGAGCAGGCAAAAAACAGACTAAACTGATGGCTTTAGAAAGTAATCTTCTGTTCTTGCAGGCTTTTTAATACATAACAATACCATTGAAAGTAATCTTAAAGATAAGTTGCTCTGAATTTGGTCTAAACGTAATTGTTCTTGTATTATGGTCCTGATTGGTAACCCTGCCTCAGACACGTGGTTGATGTTGCAGCTATAAGTAACGTGACAAACACTTTCTCAGGTTTGTTTTTTTTTTTTCTTCCTTCTAGGATGTAAATGCTTATTTATTACAGCTACACTGACATGATTGGGAAATTATGTGTGCTTATGAGGTGAAACAATCCCCTAAAGTATCCCTGAAATATGTACTGTTTCTGAAAGCCTTTTAAGAAATACTGGCAGAAGAGAACTGAACTGTCGAGCTGTTTAATGAAACCACTAACAAAATCCTAACAATCTACTTCACATTGAAGTGGAAAAATGTTTAGCAGGAGCAACTTTTACTTCAATGAGGTGAAAGTGCACTATGAAAACTGTATGCCTTTGCTGCATTTGGGATTCACTCAGTTGCTAGGTATTCATTGAAATGCTACTGTATTTTACTACAACATCGCATAAAAGACGACGAATTAAACTGTCATGAAGAGAAGACAGCAGAACCAGTTATGAGGAACCAACTAAAGCAATCAGCATTAAGAGCTTTTAAATGTTTCTTTCACAAGAGAACTCCAAAATGCACAACTATCTTCCAGTTATGTTTAAAAAACCTTTGGAATATTCAGTTACTTCTATGTTTTAATTCAAATTATTAAAGACAGTTTTTGTTTGCACTATTGAGAAACTATACAGCAAAGATGCCTTAATTACTAGTGTTTCAAAAAGCCAATGTGTTAAGATGCAAATAACTATTGTGTTCAGATTGTGATGAAAAACTACAAAAATCAGGGTTTCACATGTATAGTTAATGAAACATTGCACATATACAAAGATTCATGTATCAAAAATATTATAAATGCCTGAAGTAAAGCTTGGCTAAGCAGTTATTGCAAATGTCAGCAGAATGGTGAATTTATGTCTAACAAATGTTTTTATATTGTATGTGGATTTCTAACACAGTAATCTTGTTCTGTATCATTTAAGCTACATGCAAATAAGTAAATATATTAAATGTATCTACTGTTTTTTTTCTTTTCAAGTTCATAAAACCGATTTGTAAAATTATCTCTTCCACAGTACTTTTTATTGTAGGTATTTATGTCTATTGTTTGAAATGTTTACAGCCAGATGAGGCCATGTTACTCAAATCACACCCTTTTTATACTACCTCCTTTAAGAAACTGACAAAGAGCTTTTGCAAAACGAATTGAGGTCTAGCCTGATCAATGATGGCAAATTCATACCAACAATAGCATTGAAAATATAGCTATAAACTCTTTTACTGTCCTGTTGCTACTGTGTATTTTAATTTAAAAGCTATAGCTTAATAGCTCTGAGAGAGTTTTGATTTTTAGACTTGCTATTGCCTTTTTTTTTGTTGCATTGTGATTAGGAGGCACGCTTTTCCAATTAAAACGTACAAAGTGCCAGTTGTTCACTTAAAACACAAAAATACATGCGCAGCATGTATCACCAAATAGTGTGCTTCCTTGAACTAAGTACTTACAAGGGTTGTTTTCAGACCTAGTGTTAAGCATGTGCACTTTTACTGACGTGCGGGAGAAAAGTCCTTTGATAGCCCTGACTGGTTTTTTTGCTTTAGACATTAAATAATTTTAAACTCTTGTAGTGGTCAACAGCTTTAGGCCTCCTGTTGTTTCATCTTGTATTTAATTTACATATTATTGCTGACTTCTGAAGGCCAGCTAGAAATCTGTCATCAGAACTTGGTGCTTTCAGTTATTTTTGAATATTCTTTAAACCACCAAAGGTTTTGTGCTTCTGGGGGCAATCAGCTACCAGGAAGAGTCTCTGGGGCATCCCAAAACTGAGAGCTCTGTGGGACAATCTCAAGATATGCACGTAGCCAAATTCTTTTTGCTGGAATTGTTACGTACCCTTAGAGACTTCACACTCAGAAGAGTTCAAGATAGACTTCCTACTTCTCAAAAGTTCTTGCTGTCAATTAAAAATTTAAAGGAACTATAGTAGGACAATGTTCTTGTATTGCTTTGCTGTTGAGCACTTAAATGTAAAGATAACAAAAACGAGCTTCATAATTTGGGTAGCAGATGCTGATACTCTTAGCCTATTTCTCAAGGAGAATGCTGTAAAGGTGATGGAAACTCAGAACTTAAAATTATTTTTTTTTTTAATAGACAAAATCAAGTAACTCATGGCCATTTGTTTCTGATAATACCAGAAGTAATCATTGTAATTGAGTGAAATACTCTAGTATTCAAAAATCCAGTTTGACTGTAGATGTAAATACATGGACTTAAAATGTAAATCTGTGGCCACATGCAGAATTCCAAATTGTTAACTGTGGATGGTGCTTTTGTTCTAGTGGCAAGGTAAGATTGGCTTGAGAAATATCAAATAATTTGTTATTTTTAACTGCCAAAAGTTGTATTTTGACAGCATCAATAATACAGTGTTAAACATTAAGCCATTAGTATCTGTGCCTTATTTTAAATGAATTTTTTTACTGTTTTGAGGCAGCTACTAGACTGTAAGAACAGGATCCTGGTGTCTCTCCATTATTAAATGAGTTTTCTGTCATGATTTTAAAGAGCTGATTTAAAGTATTCACGCTGACATTCAGGCTCAGCTTGTTGTGTACTCTTTAGTTCTCAAATGACTTGGAATCAGTTTGGCTGTAATAGAATGTATTTATATATCTGCTCAGAGATGATATGAGTAAAATGTCTTTGGAGCTGTGTAACTCCATGAAATCTGTAGTCGTCTCAGTGAATCTCAGAATTAAGTTTGTGAACAGTCATGTGCATAAACGGTAATCTTGATGTGGTACTTTCTGGAAATGCTGTTTCTAGGCAGAATTCACCCATTGTCCTGTGTGCTCACGTGATGCAGAAGCATGTGTGTACTTGAGGATGAAGGATGCCTCTGCAAAGCTGCTGTTCCTATGATACCACCTGATGTGAAATTAATGTATTTCAAAACAGTGTTCCCTGAGAGTACTTGAGGCTGTTTTGCTGAAAGGATTTTTATTTGAAGTGTGAACTAAGACTTACCCATTGCCTAAATTGAAATTAAAGAAGCCTTCTGGCAAACTGCCTCTTTCTGCAGAGGTAAAAAAAAAACAAACCACCACCTCAGTAATCTGTTAATGTAAGAATCAAAGTTTAGGTGTTATTGGTAGCGTGCTGAAGAATAGAGATGGAAGAAGCTACCCCATTAATGATCTGGGTACAAAGAAGCTAGCATGGCATAATCATTATGTATAGCTCCATTTTCAAGGAGTTACAGCTCTTTCTTAGTAAAGCATACTCTGCAGTGGAACACCCTTGTATCACGCAGGTACTGCAGTTCCAGGCCACTTAATAGTGCTTACAAATTATTGCTGATAATAAAAAAATAAATAAAAATTAAAATTAGCATCAGCCATCCAGGAACTTGTTTTCTGCTGCGAGATATAATTAAAATTACTTTCCCCTTCTGTAGACTGCCTTATCGATATCAGAGGCTTTAGTTTCAACATGAGGTGCAGAGGGATGGGAGAACAGGAAAGGACAAAAAAGTACTCGTGCCGTATTTTGAGTGACTTCGGCCCCACTGCATCAAAGCAGTTTGTGTTTTCATTTCCTAGTATCTGAAGTGGCATGTTTAGAGGTACAGGTCTTTATGCAATTTACGTTGAAGAGAAAAGTTTTGAAGACAGAAGTTACAGTGCTGATCTGTCGTGTGATGTTTTGGGGGGTTTTTTTTTGATGTTTTGCTTTTTTTTCTTTAAAGAGTGGACATTTTTCTATGTAGAAACTCGAAAGTATCTTGTGCAAAGCTTTCACTTTACAACTAGCAAGTGGTTGCTTTTGCCGGTTCATCTTGCCAGATCTTCCAGTTTTCCCGAAGACTGAAGGTCTCTCAGTGTGGAGATTTGCAGCTGTATTTTGTGCCTGGTTTTGTGGTACAAAGGCAAACAGGTGGTTTGTAGTCAACTATTCCGGAATATAGAATCATGCAAATCATGCTACTGGTGTGAAGCTATTCCAGCTTTTGTACAATGCAAATTCTTTAGTGTATGAGAGCAATTGGTTCTTGTGTTAGGAAGTTTATGTTGAACTGATGCTGTATTAGAGGAGGAAAAACGAAGCTGGTGTTGATAGCCTCAGTAAAAGCCAGTCAGTGCAGTTTAATTCTTGTCTTCAGTCTACCTTCCTACACACAGTAATTGTTGTAGGCTAAAGATAAAGATTCACTGAGAGAATAGATTGAGCATGCTTGCATTGTTAGTCTTATATTATGTTTATTCTGTATTAGTTAAATGGCTTGGTTTATGTCTTGGAATGAAACTAAATGCAAGTATTTTCTCTCTCCTTCCCTCCTTCCTCCCACATTCATTCTTCAGCACTTAATGATGTTATTTCTTCCTCTTCTAGTTTAAATATACTGTGGTTATGTGTTGTTAGGAGCAGGGAGGGGAGGATGAAAATTCTTGATAAAACACAGGGCTAGCTCTTTAATACTATTCATTTTGAAACAATTGTGAATTCTTTCCCTCTAAAACTTCTCACACAAGTTTTGTTAATACCCACTAATTGAAGTGGGCACTCATGGCTGCAAGTTTGAGTTTGAACTTGGTTGAAAAAAAAAAAAATAAAGTGTTTTAACTCTAAATAACCATAGCTGCAGTATCTTTTTTCTTATTTTTTTCACAGAGCACTAAGATGGAGTCTGATGCGGAGACAGGAGGTGTAGCACTGTCCCTTAACGGGGTAAAATAGAAATAATCACACAGTCTTCAGCTGTTGTAGACATAGAATATTTTTGTTTCCATACAGACTAGGGTTTTGTAGTACATGTCTTTATGTGGACTGTAGCTGCTGCTGCTATTGCCATAAAATGAGATCTGCTGCTTTCAGACAGAGCGTGGTGCATAGTCATTTTTGATTCATACAGATCACTGCTTCCAAGTAGTGACTGACTGAATTGATCACAACCGTAGGGCTCAGGAACATCTGTACTTTGCCGTAACAAAATACAAGAATGTCATCTTTGTTTTCTTTTTTTTTTTTTTTACCCCTTAATTTTGGTGCATAACGCTATTTGAATTCCCTTTAGGAAGTGATAGCTACCAAAACGTGTTAAAAATCCTTTTACAGATACGCTTGTGACTTCTTGTAATACACTTTTGTATGGATAATAGCATTCTGTGAATTTGAAAGGAGGCTGTTCTCTATATGTGGAGCCTTGAAAGAAACACGCTTAGTGGATTTTACTGAGACTGCAGTCATTTCCTTGTTTAAAATGACTGCTTGGGTGGGGTGTTTTCTTTGGGTTTTTTGAGGGGGCAGGGGATTGGTGGGTTTTGGGGTTGGTTTGGTTTTTCTTTTGGTAAGTACTGTATGTATTGTGAAACAACTGAAATCTAAATATCAAGATAAGGTTATATTCCAAGACTGCCTGCTTTTGTGGATGTGTTGGAATACATATGCACCCCAGCATCATACTTTAAAGTGACCTGCTGACAGTTTCAAATGGCTCTCATAAGTTAGGTTGATGGCTGCTCTCGGGGCTAATGGGAGGAGGACTGGGACTACTAAACGTCACTTTCAGAAAGTCTGAATTTTGCCTGGATTTTGCAGTTGCCACTTTCACTCTTGTTTCAGTGTTCCATGGAATAAAAGACAATACCTTGCAGTTGCCACTTTCACTCGTTTCAGTGTTCCATGGAATAAAAGACAATACAATAAGTATTCCAGCTTAAGAAAAATAGTGGGTTTTTTGTCTTTTGTAACAATAGACTTTCATTGCACCGCAAAAAAAGCGCAAGCCAAACTTGTTTTCTGCAAGAGTTAAATCATTTTTGGAGACACTTTTTCAGAAGAGGATTGCTGCATCCAAGAAGCCTGTGGTGTGTTTGGTTCTAAATGGAGAAGTTGCAGAAACAGTGTCAGCTGTTAGGAGAAGGTGTATTTCATTGAGTTGTCTTTATCGCATGTGAATCAGCAGAGGTATTATCTGCTTAGTCTACAGGAAAGTGGAATGATGGTTTATTGGAGAGTTGAAGGTTTGATTGCTCTTGGCTGTAAGAAACCAAAAATGCTATTTCTGTGCTGATGAAATTGCTGTAGTGGAGGCAAAAAGGAACTATTTGCTATGCATTTGGTTTGGAGAACAAAAAATCTCTTCTTTCTATGCTAATATTACTTTCTCCTAAAGCTAAAAGGTGTAGACGTTTATGTGTGTTTGCTTAAAATAACATTTCTTTTTTGACTGAAAAGAACTCGTGCTGCATTAGTTCATTTCTAGATGACTGTGTTTCTCTATGTTCCAGCTGCAGAGAAAAAGTAAATGAAATTACAGAAATGTAATTAACCATCATTGTACAGGTAGTGCTAAGATGTTATCTTCAATATTGTGAGGTTCTGGCTATTATTAGTGAAGCAGTAAAGCAAAGCAGGACCAAGGAATCACTGGCAGATTCTGTTTTCTGCCTTGTGTTGTGGTAAGCCTAAAAGCTTACTTTTTTTAATCACCCAGAATGAGTGATGGTCGAAAGAAACGTTAATTCTGGAGTAATTCTCTGCCAAGAGACAACATTAGCAAAAGGATAAGCTGAGTGGCTTGTTGTGAAGTGAACCCTGTCCACCAGAGCAACTGTCTTCTAAAATTTTCTTAGGAAGAACCTTTTGGTACTTCAAGTAAAACTTTAAATTTGCTTCCTTTTTTTGCCTTTTTTCTTCCCCCCCCACCTCCCTGAAAGATGGTACAGTTAGGGTGCTTTCTGCTAGAATGAGGAGGGAGGGAATTCTGAAGATTAGGATTTCTAGATCTGCCATTTGGATAATGGGGTAGTGCTGCAGTGAGTCCCTGTAAAAATATTTAGTGCTCTTTGAGTGGTGGCATCAATAATTAAAGGAGGTTGAGGGCTTGAAGACAGGCAGCTGTGATCAGAACTGTGGCTGATGTGTGCCTCCCTGGTTGTCTGTTGGTCTAGGGAATTGACTTGTGTAAAAATTATAACTAGGGAAGGGGGAGTGTTCGTTTTAGATATGGTACAAAACTCCCATCACCTCAGAACGGTGACTGTGATAGCTGAGGTTTCAGGTTTGATGCAGGAAGTCTTTCCAGTCCTGTGTGCCCAGTTCCACAACAGTGAGGCACTTCACGAGGGAAGGTTGGAGGCTTTGTGCTTGCAGAGTCACGTTTCCTCCCAGTTGCTGCTTTCCCACCCCTCTGACACGTTGGAGCACATCTGCTTGGCTGACTTCCCAGCTCCACAGCAACCTTGTCCCTTATCCAAGTGATAATTAAATGCCTTTGTGTTTGGCACACCTAGTTTCCCAAGTGATGTCTTGTATCTCAAGTCTTCCAGGTTCTCACTACAAACTAAATTATCAGCTTAGTGTCATCGAACTGTGAAAACTTAAGAGGCTTATACCTCTGATGAACAACACGTGGCAAGTGTGGATGTTACCACTTTGTTTACCTCTTAATGCTAGAGAAGCAGAATGCTGCACACTAATGTAATGGCTATTGCAGTCACCAGGTTTAGGATGAGGCTGTTGTATTAGAAGTTATTTGTATGTATGTATATGAATGTTTTTTGGATATAAATATTCCAGCAGTATTCTAGCAGCTATTAATTAAAAATGCCCACAGCTTGGAACATTTACAGATGGTGGGCTGGTTACTAGTTAGGGAGAAATCCTGTGGATTAGAGGTGAGTGGTTGTTGTTTGGTTTCATTGTTTTTTTTTACTATTCACCCGTTTTGCCGCCTCCTCTGAGTGCAGGTCTTTCAATTGATTGGTGGCTCCTTGAATTCTCATTTTTGCAAGCTTACACCTTATAGGTTTTTCTGAGCCCACAGAAAATGATTGGGGAGTTGGGCAGAATGAGGGCATATCTTGTTCACACAATGCTGTATAAGCACTCATTCTCTGCAGAAGTACAATTTTTAAATGCCTTCTGCACACCAGTGCATTTATGCTTCTATTGGTGGCATGTCTCTTAACATCTGTAAAGGGATTCTTTCCATCTTGTAATTCTTGATTTGAAAAGCAGCGTTGGTTGCTTTCCAGCTGAGCAGAGAAGCTTGCTACTAAAGCCAAAAACAATCAAGAGGGAAAACAAAACACTCGAATCAAAAAAAAATACAATTCACTGGTCTCTAGCATAAAGTAGTGCTGTGGCCAGATGACAACAAATGCTGCCACACATTTTTCACTACAAAGGGGACATAAGAACGCCTCTCTGAACGAGGAGTCTCTGACATTACAGATTTTTTAAATTTTTCTTTTAGAATTAGTGCATTGTGATTTAGCAGTTTGCTCTCTAGATTGTCTGAATATTTGATGCATGACCTCAGCCACCTTACTCTGAAGGACCGTAAATAGGAGAACGCCCTTGGAGCTGTCTTCACAACTGGCAGCTTGCTAACATCAGCCTTTACCTTGGGGGCTAGAAAGACGTATTTCAGCATTTCTGTATGCAGGCTTTGGTGTACATACTTCTGAAATGTACTTCCTCATGTAATAGTTCTCTGAGCTCTAGAAAATCATAGAATCACAGAATGGTTTGGGTTGGAAGGAACCTGAAAGGTCATCTAGTTTCAGCCCCCTGCCATGGGCAGGGACACGTCCTGCTAGACCAGGTTGCTCAAAGCTCTGTCCAACCTGGCCTTGAACATTTCCTAGGAAGGGACTTCCACAGCTTCTCTAGGAGACCTGTTCAGTGTCTCACCACCCTCACAGAAAATAATTTTGTCCTAATGTGTAATCTAAAATTACCCTCTTTCAGTTTTAAGCTGTTACCCCTCATCCTATCACTATACTCCTGATACAGGGTCCCTCCCCAGCTTTCCTGTAGCCCCCATTAAGTACTGGACAGCTGCTCTAAGGTCTCCCCAGAGCCTTCTCTTCTCCAGGCTGAACAGCCCCAAATCTCTGTGCCTGTCCTCACAGGAGACATGCTCCAGCCCCCTGATATCTTTGTGGCCCTTTTCTGCACCCTCTCCAACAGGTCTGTGTCCTCTTCGTGCTGTAGGCTCCAGAGCTGGACACAGCACTGCAGGTGGGGTCTCACCAGAGTAGGGGGGAGAATCACCTCCCTCAGCCTGCTGGCCATGCTTCTCTTGATGCAGCCCAGGATGCGATTGGCTTTGCAGCGTGTGATTGAATTTTACCATCACAACAATGAGAGACTTGAGTGAGAGGAAGAACTAATTTGACTCGAATGGTTCCAGCAAACCCTACCTTTTGCTTGCACATCCAGCAGCGAGATAAAAGAAGGATAAGCTGTAATCACTGCTTTAGAGAGTGTTTGAACCCACCCTCAGCCACAGCTACTGTCTCATATCACTTCTGCCTCAGTAGGATTCTTTCCTGGCAGAACTTCCCTTAGAAGATGTTCCAGACTCCTACCGGAAGTTGTGCCCATGATTCAGTTTTAGAAAATTATTTCCTTCCTGTATATGTGACTCTTCCAGGTCAAGATACCACTGTGTGCTTCATATGCTCATTTTAAATGCCCAAGCTCCAATTTTTTAATCTCCCCGTGTTTTGTCTGCCACAGAGATGTCCAACCAGACCACTGGCCAGGAAAAAGCCTGCAGTGGCTTTTTGCTCAAGCTCTCTGTGGTCTTGCTGAAGAGTGCTTCTATTCCAGATAACCACGCTGCAGCCATTAAAAGGTCCAGTTGGATTTTCATTGAGCATTGTGCTATTTTACGGAAAAAGAGAGATCATCTGTAAGATGGTCAGTTTCAGAGATGAGCAGGTTGGTGGTTTTTTAGTTTATTGTGTGGGTTTTATTTGTTGTTTTGTTGTTTGTTTTGTTTTTCTAAAGAGGTTTTACCTGGGCCCTCAGTTTGTTCATCTGTAATTACTTCCCCCTGTTCCACACCCTGCCCCCAAACTCTTGTACGAATACAAAATAGTCTGGGTGGCTATTTGATTTTGCTTCCCCTTTCCAATACTTATTTTGAAATGCCAATATCTAAAAGCATGGTTTTACCCTTGCAAAAAAATAATTCTAAACTAGACACTAGCATCACTACAGTGACTCGAGTCTCTGTCACCTGGAACAAACACTGCTTTTAAGATGCTTTGCTGAATTCTTTAGATTTGCAAGAGACAGTAAAATCTATAAATTAAATCCTGCACAAAATTTTCTGTGGATCATTGTTGGGTTTTGTCTGCCTCAAATAAAAGTTCTGAAAGCAAAATACAAAATTAAATTCAGGACTCCTGCTATCTGTGGCAAAACTACTGCTTCCAGTGAGCCCTGGGTTTCACCAGACATTATACAGACCTTCCCAGAGGAGCCTGCTGTCAAATACATTTACAAATAATGAAAGCAAGTAGCTAGAGGGAGAGAAGAGGCATCCGAAGGTGACTTATGCTACCGTTTTTTTCCAAAAGCTCAATGAACTGTTACACAAGAAATATAAAAATATGACCCATTCTTACATAGCTCAAAACATTAAGGGAGAAAAAAATGTAGGCATCCAAACCCATGAATTACATGGCAAGCACAAGACTTCATGGTGCAACTGGGAAAAAATATATTATAAACTTGTATTATGAATCTGAAAATAATTTAATTTAATCCCACAGTGCTGATGTGAGAAATCCTGCTTCAGACTGAACTATTAAAGTAAAATGAAAAGTATGAATACAATACAGAAAGAATCACTATACTCCCATAGGACTCTTACTTACCTCTAGTCTGAGGCTGACACAGATATATTTGAGTCAAACAGGAAATACTAGTACTTAATCACGTTGCTTTAATGAAGCCCTTTACACATTGAATAGCAATGTAACAATGCATAGAAAATGAGCTTGTTTGCCATTGATTAATGATAGATAATGTGTGCAGTTCACCACAGTGGTTCATTTGAGCAGTTCTCTGGGATGTACAAGTCAGGCTCATCAAGGCAAGTCTTTACTCGCACAGTCTGATCATTCAGCATAAAAGCCCACACAAATAGGAATGCACTTTAAACATAAAAAGAGGGTTCATATTTAGCTTTCTTGTAGTGTAATAGAGGTGTTAATGCACCTCCACATGATTTTGTTCAGGTAAACAAGACAAAGATTTAAGAGTAGAAGAGCAAAAGTTGCTAATTTCAGTAATAGCTTGAAAATAGTTATAGAAGAATCACAGGCCAATATGGTGAAACAAGCCAAGAGGAAGAAGCTATCAGCAGTTATTCTTCTCAGTGTTGAATTTCAAAGAAGCAGCAGCTGGTAAACTCCCTCAGGTATCAGTTGTGCATGTATAAGGTTATATAGATCAAATACCAGTCTTGTACAAGAACGGTATGTACAGAGCAACTTAGCCAAGGAGAGTTAGAGTCTCAGTTTCTCAAGAACAGCCAGAATGTGTTTGTTCAAATAATAAAAAAAAAAGTTTCTACAGCTACTGCTGAAGATGACAAGCAGTAGGAGTAGCTAAAGCTTCAGAAAAAAAACAAAGCACTGACTGCAGTAATATTTCTTTATTTCTGAGCTCAAGAAGTAGCCAACTGAATTCAGAACCACTGTCATTTTCTGTAAAGAGAACGAGTTGAATGCCCAGCTTTGTTTCTTTTATTTTGTCAAATCATACAAGTGCACAGGCTTTACTACTTTCATATTTAGTTTGAATCTGGATTTGGTAACAGTTTTTAGACTAGTGCTGAACACTGTTACACCAAAGAAAATATTTATCATGGAGGAAATGCTGCTCCAATTACTACTGCATTGTTATGCTTTTAAGTCCCATTATAAAGTGTGTAAAATAAAGACATACACCCACACAAAAAAAGGAAAGGTGGGCTTTGCAGTGGTGCAAATCAATCTTTAGTGGCTTTTGGTCAATCACCCCTTTGAAAACCAGCATAAAGTTTCATGATAGGCCAGAAATGCCTAAACTTCAGCCAAAAGGAGGCTCTGTGCTGCCTTTGGCCTGCCTTTCTTCAGTTTCTCCTAGCACAGAAGCCACTGTAGCACAATTTAAGCAACTGTTTAAGGCTATCTGAATTACAGGCCTTTCAGACACAGGATTTCCCAGACCTCTGCAGGGCAGACGATTTGCAGACCTGCGCTTACTGAGAATGTGTTACTTGGTTCCTGAGCAGGATTCTGTCTGATAGGACTTCCTATCAGAACATCCCCATCCTTATGCAAAACAATCCTACGCAGCACATGAACAATTTTTTGAGCTTGAAATACAAAGGAAGGAATGTTGCGTTGTGGAGATCTTTACTGCAGTAAAGGAAAAAAAAACATTTTCGTGTATCATTCTGTAAAGGCTGTGATAATGCTGTATTGTGGGGAGGCCACCTTGTGGCACTATGGAAATAGAATCCAGATGTAAAAAAACAACCCGGCATATAGACTGCATACCAAGAAATAAGGATTTTAAATTGCTTATATTTTTGGAAACCAAATGTCACAGCGATGTGTCATTCTAGCCTCACGTCAATGACTGCAGGTGGTGTCTGTACAAGCAACAACAAAGGAATCTGAGGACGTGTGCAGCACCATTCTGTGTGGCATTGCTTCGTACGTAGCAATGCTGTAAACCATTAAATATGCAGCTTGCATGGTTTATGCACAATTGCTGCATAAATGCAGAGGCAAATTTCATAGTGAACAGGAACAGATGAGGACTACAGTCAAAGTACCATAAAACCAACCGCCAGGTTACCAGTGTGTGACACCCATATTTGTTCCGCTTACAAGAGGAGGTCTGGAAATTTGTACAGCAGGAAAATTCTGCTCCTTTTCTGTGCACTTAAGCTTATAATTAACTTTCCTCCACCAAATAATAAAATTTGAGTTCAGTAAAGATCAAATCAGTCAATTGCAATCAAACAGAACTGGGTATCATCTTGCAATCTCAATGTCAGCATTTGCTAACTCTTATGAAGAGTGGTATGCAAGTAGTATCCTATTTATGTTTTTTGGCATACATTATCAGAAAGGTGGGAAAAAATCATTGCCACAGAGGAGCAATCTTTTTGAAGAAGACTGGTATTCTGGAGCAAGTCAAGATGTCAGCCTGTGTACCCTTGTGCCCTAAGTCAGAAGTAGGACCCTCTTAGGGCATCTTATATTGAGGAGAGCACAAATACTGTTACTGAATCGAGGCTACAATCCTGGCTTGTACTGTTCATTAAACATTTCTGTGTAGCACTGCGAATTGCCAGTAGATGGCATAATGATTCCACGGTACAACAAATTTATTTTTTTAAAAAAAAAATCAGTCCTGAAGGAAACATGCTGAACATTTTTTGATAATTCTGGGTTTATTCATAGTAACACTCCTTATGAAGGAGAGAGCTCAGTAAATGAGTTACCTGGCTGTTGCCTTTTACAGTACCTTTATGCCAAATTCTTCCATCTACCTTCAGTTTGTGTATTCTCACAGATCTTCTTGCTTGGGTGGGCATTTTGATTTCTTCTTGCCTCTCGTTTCTGAGAGAAGAGAAAAAGAAGTATGTAGGTATGAGTATTCTGATGGACATCTAATTCCTATTTATTCTTCATATCAGCCAAGTCCGTGTCTTTGCTTTCTCTGAGCATTTGTGAGGCAGCATTGCTCATCTGGCGCACGGGTTGTTACCTGTATACCTGTATTGGGGGACTGACTCAAAGATTAGAGGCGGATGGCTGAAGCTGCTCCCTGCTTGTCTGCTGGGAGCCAACAGCTCTGCTTATCACTGCCTGCATGATACACAAAACAGACTGTGGGCTGCTGCTCTTTGTGGTCCAGTGTATTAAAATAAACCAGTATCAATGACAGGATCATGTTCTAAAGCAAATATTCAAATACTAAGCAAGGTGCTTTCTGTAGGCTTTATAGAAAGACAAGTTTTCAGAGCAATTGCACTGAAATATTCAAAGGTTAATTACAATGCTTTAGTAATGGTGAACTTTAAGATGTATGTAGCAAGTTTTATTAATATTCTGACTGCAAAAAGGATTCAGCACAAAAATAAATTCTGCTACATTTTTCTGTAAATTCCTTTTACCCTTAGGGGAGGAAAAAAACTCTCGCCAGTATCCCAGACCACATGATTCTCTGTAAACAGCTATGATATTGATGGATTTTGATGTTGTATTCTGAGAGCTCAGAGGGGTTTAATGGGTCTTCTCTTCTTTTTCGGTTTGTACATGAAACCAGAAGTGACAAGAATGTGGAAATACAGATTTCAGTGTTATCAGTGCGATGGCATTACATTAGTCTAGACCTCCTCTTTGTTCAACCCATTAGGGACTGTCAGGTCCCATCCATCTGGCTGACAGTTCTGTTGCATTAGCGACAGCTGGCTGAAGTAACTCAGACAAAACCGAGAATTTGCTTGTGAGCAAGGTAGACCTTTTAAGAAACTTGCCAGTTTCTACATAGCTGTTACTCAGGGAGTGAATCCATCAATGAGGTGACAGCTACACAACATGGAAGTCACCCTTGATTGCACTTTCAGGAGGCTGATGGAATTGTTCAGTTGTTGCAACTGAATTGAAATTTGCTCGGCAGTTCTATCTGTGTTCAGATCGGGGATTCACTTGGCATCAAGCTGTAGATGCAGCTTTGCTAACAGTGAAATTTCTTCCAGAAAAAGAACAGGTAGCATCTCCCAGATGATCTTCTCCCTACTAAGGAAATGAGTAGTTGGTTATATTTTGATAAATTTGTACCTGGACATTCTTATTTCTTTGTTGCTATTTGTACTACTTTTGTTCTGGGATTTGTTCATTTTACCTAGAAGGCAAACACCTAGAGCGTGATATCAAAACTCCCAAGCAGCATTGTGCAGGTCACTCAAATGAGATGCTGTTATAGCTAGTCTTAATCGAAAAGGCAGTAATCAAGCACATAAAAATACATTCAGAGTTGTGAACAGTTAGAAGTACGGTAACCAATGTATCTGTATGAAATGTTAATACGTAAAGAAGTTATGCAGTGAGAGGAGAAGGGACTGTTTACCCAACATTAGAAAGGGTGCATGCCAATACTGCTGTTAGAAACTTTGCCTATATAAAGATATGCCTCTGCAAAGGCAGCTGCACCCACAGTTCAGGTTTCTAGATGAGGACGGGATTCTAGCCAAAAGGCTGTTTAAGTAACTCGTCAGTTTGTTAGCAGGATGATAGAGAGAGAGAAGCTTCCTGAATTAGAGTAGGAAGGAATAAATAAGGTTTCTTTTCTTCAGGTTCACAAGGATTTAAAGCAAGTAACTATTCACAGAATTGCAGAGTGCTAGGGGTTGGAAGGGACCTTGGAAGATCATCTAGTCTGATCCCCTGCCAGAGCAGGATCACCTGCAGTAGGTCACACAGGAACGGGTCCAGGCCAGTTTTAAATCCTTTGGTTGAGAAAATCTTTAAAACTGGAGGGCATAACCATTCTATGTGGTCTGACGGGATCCTAATGGTTTCTTGAGGATGTTTAAAAATTAGAATGTTTTTACACTAACTGCATATAAAACCCAGTAAGATGAGATGCCACTATGAAGACGATGCCTTTCTGTGGTGTTATGCTGGAAAGAGTGTTGTGACTCTAGCTTGAACATAAATCCCACTGCTTAGTGATTTTATTGGTAACTACTTGCTTCGTGAACAAAAACTGAAAAAAGCGATGCTCAAAGTTATTCAGAGAAGCTACTTGCTAACATTATTCAGTTTTACCATTCTTAGATTTCCCCCCGCAGAACTACTGGAGCTGATGAGAACCGTGTCAGTCCTATGTCTTCCTGGTTGTGTCCAACGTTGACACGTCTCACAAATGCTACCGGAGAAATAATTCCCGTTACACCACTCACATACTTTGGAAATCATGCCTGGTACAACAGAGCGTTTTTAGTGAGTATCAGCTGATGATGGGGTTCACCGTCTCTAATGTAGTCCTGCGTAATAACTAAATAACGTTTCCAGTGTGTTCAGTCATTAACTCTAGCGGGAGGTAAGTACGACCTGAACCAAGAGCGCACCCTGCCCAGGC
>NW_009725651.1:0-6066 GCF_000703405.1 Apaloderma vittatum
TCTCGGAGTTCGTGCGTGCTTCTCCACACCAGACCATGACCATATGGGCTTTTACCAGTGTGTCCTGTCACATGTTTGCATATAAACGACAAATAAACCTTTTGCATGCTGGCATGGAGTAGGTAAACACTGAATTTAGGATATTAACTATAACATGTGATGTTTCTTTATGTTCATGCTGCTAGTTGTACATGGATCTGTATTAAATATCTGCACCTCTCATCAAACCTGAGCATTTTCTTGCACTTGTTCCTCAGATCCCTTGGCAGGATGGTCTCCCATCCTCAGTGACCTGTTGCTAACAGCCTCTGACTTTATTCTTCGAAATATTGCAGTCACATCCCTGTAACTGCGAGCCTTAGCACAGGGCTAAAAAAAAAAGAAAAAAGAAAATGGAAGTTGAACACGATCCTCTTCTTTCATTCTGACAAGCAGGTGCACATCCATAAACACTCAACTGTCTTGGCAGCCTGTAGTAATAATAATCAGACCTGAAATACAGAAGAGAATCTCTCCACAGGGCTGGGTTACGTGAAATACAAGACATTCTTCAATTCAAATGCTGATTTTCCATTTCTCCAGGTAGCAAGTATGTGATGTGCATCTGTTTCAAGGAAAAGTCTGTTTGCAACATGACCTCTGCACATTGTGGGCAGTGCATCAGGAAAATAATTGGGTGTGTGGAAATCTATCATTTCAGGTCTGGCTATTGAAAACCGAGGATATGTGTACTTTAATTTCCAGCTGTTTACAGACAGGATGAACAAGGCACAGAGTTCTTTCGTTTCTCCTGTTAATCCAACCTGGAAAAACTGAGCAGCGGCCTTTTGTGACCCTTTTCCTTTACTTTTATATAAGAGAAAGAGAGGGAGACAAGAGGAAATGAAAAGAGCAAAGGAGATAAAGGGATGTCTCAAATGACCAAGACATTGAAAAAAATTCAAACCCAGCAACTCACCTTGAAGTTTCCAAGTCTCTGGTTTCCTGGACTCTCCCAGGGAGCTAAACTTCATATCTTGCTGTGGGGCACAATGTTACTGGCCTCTTCTCCACCAGAGAAAGCACACGTGGTTTAATATGATGAGGGACGAATAAATATTTCCTTGAAGATTAATTTTGACATGCAAGATCTCAGGGAAGGACCAATTTAGGACTGACTGGCTGCCTCCCTAGCACCAACACTCAGTAATTTAATATTTGATCACTTTAAGCCACTCAGTCACAACCAAACTGCAGGTCAAATTGCATCCTTGTTTTCCCTAAAGTGCTTTTGGAAACAAATGAGATCACTGAAAACATAGTGCAAAATAGATTAGATATTTACAGTCTATCTATGTGCAGTCAGTAAATGAGTTCACCATAGAGAGGAGAGTGTAATCTAACGCAAACAGACTGGGCATGGAAGAAGTTTTCATTTAATATCAAGTGTGTTTAATACAACTATTTTACTTCGTACTTCTGAGTGAAACACAGTCTTTGCAACTGCATTTGACCTGCACAAATGAGAAGAAAATCTGGCTAAAAAAAATAATAGAAACCCTTATTTCCCTGAGGTACGCTGTGAATACTTGAATCTTAAGGAAACTTGGCAGCTTCCAATAACTTATTATGGTACTTAAACACTGATCACATTCACACCTTTGGCTTTATGATGCATTTTTTACCATTGTTATTCAAAATCAGTTTGATTAAAAAGCATTTTTTGGTGTAGTGTGAATTCATTTCTTTCATATGGGGCTTCTAATAATTCTAATTATTATTGTAATAATCCCAGCACCTATAACTGTCCTCCCTTTCAATTTCTCATTCTTCAGCTCAGACAAAATCCTGGCAAAGCTTTGACATTGACTCCTCTCAAGCACCATGGCTGTAGAATTTAAACCACTGTACATTTAAATCACACGTACCCCTTGTACATTCTCAGTTTAACAAGTCTTGCACTTGAAAACTCCAAAAAGGAACCCAAGCAAGTCTAATAGGAAAAGGAAGCTTGCTCTGCCCGGGGCTGCGAGTTATCTTCTGTTACAGTGCAGGCACTCGACTTGCTGGAAGGGAAGAACTGACCTTCAGAAATGGTGGGTAGAAACCACAACAGAGTAGACCTTCCCTGTTCAGCAGCACAAAGCAATGAAGTTCTTTTTTACACACGGGGTTGGAGAAGGCTCACTTTAAAGGGGACACCAGAATTTCATCAGAAAGAAGAACCAAGACTGTGAGTGATCATGAAGATGGGAAATAAAACAAGGCAAGACCCTCACTCTGCCCCATGTGAGCTCTGGGTACTACATGCATATCCCATTTTCAGGTTTGTATTTCTCATCCTTCATCAATATATTCAGTGCTGTTTGATGTAATACCCGCCAGTGAAATAATATATCCCAGCCGCTCCTTTTCACGCTAATCCTATATTCTGCTTTGGGCTTGGATTTCAATGTTTCGTATTTGTTCCCTGCACATCGAGCTAATTACCTTGGCTAAATGACAGACCACATTACTCACAGAGCGACACTGGCCAATGCAGAGAATTAACTGAGGATCACATAACTTCAGAATCCCAATTTCAATGAGATGATAAAGTGAAAACCCTTTTCAGAGTTTTTGTTCTCTGGTCCACCTCGACCTCCCAAAATAATTTTGTCCAGGAAAGGGGTTGCAGAATGGAGGTTGCCATCAATAGGATCAAATTTGTAAGAGAAAGGAAGCGCTGTCCTGCTGGCTTCTTAATGAGAGGCTTGTTACCTACACTGTTTGTATGGGTTGTTTTAATACCAATAAATATGTGGAATTGGAATAAAGATCTGATCATAGGAACTGAACTGAAAACAAAGCTTCTACAGTAAGTATTCATGTGGCACTATCCATGATAGAGCAAAGATACTGCTGCTATTTGAATTAATGGCCAAGAAAAACTGAAGCTGATCCATCAAGGAATAGGATGTGCCATGCTGTCTCTCCCTGCTCTCATTTTAAGACTTAAACCTGTTCAAACTGTTAATGGAATAAATATTGAGCATTTCTCTTTCCTCTACCATCTACCTCTCCTGTTTTTATCTTGGCAGGCATGATTATCATAATATAGACTCATTATGTTGTTCACAGGGCTCAATTTTGAATGTTTAATAAGAAATCTTCTCTTGTCCATGTACGACTGTTGAACCAGCCAGGACTACTTGTGGGGTGATTATTTACATAATGAAGGGTTGTGCAAAAAGATAGGGACCTAGCTTAGCAACATGTTCCATGTATTTCATAATTTCTATTAACATATTTATTAACCAAGTCAATAGGCTGATGTGTATTATAATCATTATTACTTCACCCTCTTACAACAAACGACAGAGACAGAAGGGAGAGGGAGAGAATCCCACGTTCACCATAACCACAAGGACTTGGGGTTTATCTTCAGGGACAAAGATAAGCCTCTAACAGACACACAAGAACTTGTGATCATTTCACCACTCGTGTTCAAGGCGGGTTAGAAAGAATCTTTTCCCCCATAGCAGATTTGAGAGTGTGGGGTTTGGGAGAGCCTTCAGACTTCTTGTTGCCATTTCATCACTACCTATCTGAAGAATCATTAATGCATAGTAGTCTGAGGGCTGAACTAGGGTAGGAGATTTTCTCTGTGTTCTTAACCTGGGCCCCAGTGGAGCAGCAGACTTCCCTAAGGAGAGAGTCTGGCCTGCATATAGGACCTTCTGCTGCTTTGTGGAGGTATCTGTAGTATTCCTCCTCTTGAAAAAGTACCAGGAACAGAATTTAGCCTCACTTTTTGGAAAGGGAGTGGAAAAAAGTCTGAAACTCACTCACATTAGTGCATGATTCTTAAATAGTGAGTAAAGCTACAAATACTGAATCTGTTGAACTGCTGTGGGATGACGAGAACTTCAAGGAGGCTTAGTTCAAGTCCCTTAAAACAGGTTCATCTTAAATGTAGACTTTCTGGATAGATTGGCCGTAATATTTGCATTCATTCATGATTAACATTCTTTTAAAACAGAGACTCAGAAGTGCATCTGCAGTTGTAATGCAGTCTAATCCTGCTAAGTGAGGCTTTGTGCAAAGCACAAGGATGAATTGGCTCACAATATGTGTAGCTCGTTAACAGTTAATCTAATTGAGTTGATCCCTTTAGTGAAAGGCTGCATCTGGCTCTACTAGGGGCAAGACAATAAAGGAACCCTTGAAAGGTAGTATCTTCTTCTGGAGGTGTAGCTGCAGCACAAGGATTAGTCAGAGATTCCAAGTGTTGCTGCCTTCTTTCATGCTGTGCGTAATTTTTTAAATTGTTTTTTTCTTTGCCTATTTGTCATCTAACTTGGTTCTTTGGCATCCCTCCTCTGATATATCCTCTGTGTATGTTTTTCTCCCAACCCAGAGATTCTCTCCTGGCTAGCTTGCTGGATGGAGTGAGAGCTTCTGGTAGCAGAGATGTCTGTGAGAAAATGACCTCCACCCACAAAGGCCAGCGTTGGGGATTACTCAGTATGCCTGTAGATGAAGCAGAGAGCCTTCACCTGAGGTTTTTGGCTGCTCCTCTAAGTAAGCTAATGCTTATTACATGGTTTTATAGTGCTTTTTAAAGCATATGGATATTTAGTGAAGTACCATGCGCTTAACTTTTACTATGTCTTTGTCCAGATTGTAACTTTGTAGATGCTGTCTTCAGGTGCAATGCTAAATTTTTTTACAGTGGGATGCTACATGCCATTACCCAAGATGTAAGAATAAATCCTCTACCCATCCTCTTAAGATGTTGTTAATACATAAACATATAGTAACAGTTGTTACTTCTTAACCAGGGTCTGTCCTCAGAAAATAAGGAGAAACTCGTTACTAATGCCATAATGACATTGTTCTCCCAAGAGGGAGATATTGCAGCACCCAATGCAGAGCCTGAAAGCCAGTTCCAAGCAGTTAAATGACTAGAGGCTTTGAAAGCAGGCTTCCTTGCCTTTACTCAGCTTCCAAAGTAAGTGAAAAGTCTCTTCAGGCTTGCAATTAGTAGGTGAAAGCAGATCTTGAGCTTTTGATGATGTCTCATCTTTAAAACTGAGAACTGGAGTTAAACCTCACGTATGTACTCAATTGCTTCCAGTGGTGTGAGGCTGTGAAGTGCTGTGGCCTGAACAGTAGGGCCTGAACTAAAGCTGGCCTACAGATGAACCTCACAACCCAACAATGTATCTAATGTATATAGTATTAATCACATGTGGTATTAATCACATATATTAAGTATTACTAGTCTATTTTAGTATAAACATACATATATTTGGATGGCAATCTATAAAAGCTTTGCTGTAACAGTAACCAGCACAATGAAATAACTTTCTTTAGGGGCACGTTGCAAGGCTGTGACACCAGATGCTTGGCCGTGTTGAGAAATACGTGATTAAAGCCCAAGTAGTTAGAGAGGTTTCCTTGGAACCTTCCTTTAGCCCTGGCCAGGCTTTGGGCAGAATCCAATAGGGAGGGTGACACCAGATATTCCTGCATCTGAAGTGATGTGAATTTATTTATTCAGGAGTATAAAAGCTGGACCCTCTTGCAGTGACTCTGGAGCCTTTCCCTATGAGTGGACACACTGCGTAGGGACCTCCCAATTGCCGGGAGAGGTGTTCCAAATCCTCACTGCAGCTGGGGCTCCCCAGCAACTGTAGGTCTGGATGATGATTTACCAAGGGAAAATCTTGCCGGACTAATCTGATAGCCTTCTAAGAAGGCACGACCAAATGGGTTGATGAAAGGAGAGCAGTGGATGTCCTATACCTCAACTTCAGTAAGGCTTTCCATACTGTCCCCCATAACATCCTCATAGTTAACTCAAATGTGGGATAGAGGATTGGTCCATGATGTGGATTGTGAACTGGCTCAGCAACAGAGTTCAGAGGGTTGTTCTCAAGGGCACAGAGTCAAGTTGGAGGCCTGTGGCCAGTGGTGTTCCCCAAGGACCAGTGCTGGGTCCAGTTTTGCTCAGTATCTTCATCGATGACCTGGATGAGGAGATAGCATGCACCCTCAGCAAGTTTGCTGACAATACGAAACTGGGAGGGGTGGCTGACACAC
>NW_009725652.1:0-2500 GCF_000703405.1 Apaloderma vittatum
GAAACGCGAGGATGAGCGTCCTGGGCTCCGCGCATAAATCGAGTGGGAAAGTTTGCGGGACGGTGCCCTGCCTCTGCGAGCGTTTGCCCGGCTTCCAAAACCCACGGCACGTCCTCTTCGTACACCAGCAGATACACAAACTCTCGCTTCGCGTAGCTCTGCCGATACGCTTCTTAGAAGTTATTTGGTTCGTGGGAGGCGACTTCTGTTTTTTAGCGGAGTTGCGTGCGCTTTGTGTGCTTTCGAGTTTTGCAGTTTGCTCAGCATAATCCCCTTTCTCGTCTCGGTAAACGTATTATTTTTCTGTCTATATTATTTCTACTTCCGCTTGAAGTTTGGCGCAGGAGTTAAGGTTTTATTTGTCTTTTATCGGCCTCCTATGAAAGAATTTGGAACTTCTTAAAGTGAGCAGAGAAGGGGAAAGCTGAAGTGGAAACTATCTGGGAAAGGAGCAAGAGATTTTTCACATCTTCACTTCGTATAATTGCATCTTTTGACGTTTGCTTTTTGGTTTTAGCAGATGGAACAAGTCAGAACACCTCAGTATCTTTTTTAAAAGTAGCCGTTTCCGTCTGTTTTTAGTCTTTTGATGTGATTTGCACATCATTTTCAAATGAAAGACAGTGGGAGTGTGAGAAAGGAATGTTAACTGAGCAGCTTTCCTGCCTGTTGCTAAAGGATGCACTAGTGAGTTGGATTTTGCCTGAAATGATGGCGTGGAAGTGAAGCTTTTGTTTAGTTCGTGTGACTGTCCCAAGTTAAGTAAGTAAATAACAAAGTTTATTTTTTCAAAATAACACCGGCCGGTTTCCTAGGAAAGGCAGTGGGCTTTACTGTAAAATCTATGGGAGCCTCCCCTCACCCTTCTCTAGTAAAGGTTTGAGGCGATGGCTGGTTTACGTGGTTAGGCGGTAAGTTTCGAGAGAGTTGCCTAGAAGGGTGTGTGCTGTAATGGGGCTGCAAGACTCTGCAGTAACACTCGAAGGGAGCGACCCTCTGCCTGCCCAGGGTTCCCAGCCCTGGCAGGAGCTTCACACTTGAGCGAGACAGGGTGGCGGAGCTGCGGCAAGGACGAGTTTGCATTATGTGCCTTGAAATTGCAAAACAAAGCCTCGAAATTCCAAGCGCTTCTTTCTTCTCCTTTCATACTGTGAATTCAGGTTTGCTAATTCATCTACATAGAGTTTGCGCAGGGTTCAGGCAAATGTAACATGGCTAGTCCTTAAGACACGTACAGTGAGGAGGTACTGTTTGACAGGATTTTGAGGAGATGAATAGAGCGGCCCTGTGAAAATTTGTTGTATCTGATTTGAATCCGGGTTTGCTAAAACTTTCTGCTATGGTTTAATCTCTAAAGGAAAAAAGTTCCTCAGCCTGCAGGAGCATTTTTTTTTAACTGCTCGCGCTTTTTTTTTTTTTTTTGAGCTCAAAACTCATGCAGATTCTTCTCACCAGGAAGATTTTTCACTTAAAATGTATTTTTTGGTGCAGTCAATGGATAAGTACGTTTACCCTTGTAAAACGCGCTGCATGTGTGCATTTGATAAAGTTCGCATTGGATTAACCAGAACAGCTCTCAGATTAATAGCACAAATTACTTGCAGCATAAGTTATATTCAACAAGTAACTAATTACTGGTAGGAAGTGGGCAGGAGATTGTGGGATTATTTCCTTTCGTTAATAACTCCAGCCACTTTTGTGGAGCGTTAGAATGTTTTTTTTTAGTTGGTTGGAATTGCATTCCCAATTGTAAAAGAGTATTCTTGGTGCGTAATTTTCTAAGGCAAAAGTTATATCGGAGAAATAAGCCAGCTAGAGTTTGAGGAAGAGAAAATACTTGCTGCGTTTCCATAGTAAGGCTTGTCAGAACCAGTGCCCTTTTATGTCAGTAGTGGATTTTGGTAAATTCATAATGCTGCAGCATTATGATCATCTGTGTAATTGTTACTGGGCCCAAAAAATGCGAGAAATCATGATCGCTTTCAGTAGTAACATTTGAAGGACAGAGTGTTTAAGAGAAATAATTGCTTGGTTAGGCTGCTTTTAGTTTGTTACATAATTAGGCCTTTTTGTGCAGTAACTGCAGTCTGTCGCCTCAGAGTACAGACACTTGTGTTTTTTCCAAAGGTGAGCACAAAGTGTAGAGGGCCTTGTGAAATATCACTTATGCAGATGCAATTCAGAACTAATTACCGAAACCCATATGGTGGAAGTTGTCTAAACCTGGTGTTAGTTGAGACCTGTTTTGTGTGTGTTTCCCCTACATAACCCGCATCTTTGTCTCACTGCAAAATATTTATGTTTTAGTTTGTACCTTATTTATCTTTCTGATGCTAAGTAGCATCTGGCTCCCTGAGGACAAGCCCTCCTGTATATTTAGCTGTACCAGCGCTTATTGCATAACTGGCTTTTAAACATATTCATGCTTTAATTATGGAAACATAAATCTTTATTGAAGTGACCCAAGATGCCTCTCAGAAAACACGGTTATGTTTCTTGA
>NW_009725652.1:7500-14300 GCF_000703405.1 Apaloderma vittatum
GGAAGCGAGATGTAACGGTGCGTCGAACAGCAAGCTCGCAGTACCTGCCCTCATGGAGCAACTGTTGGCGTTACAGCAGCAGCAGATCCATCAGTTGCAACTGATTGAACAAATTCGTCACCAAATATTATTGTTGGCTTCGCAAAATGCAGACATGCCAACATCTTCTAGCCCTTCTCAAGGTACTTTGCGAACATCTGCCAACCCCTTGTCCACGTTAAGTTCCCATTTATCCCAGCAGCTGGCTGCAGCAGCTGGATTAGCACAAAGCCTTGCTAGTCAATCTGCCAGCATCAGTGGTGTGAAACAGCTACCCCCTATACAGCTACCTCAGAGCAATCCTGGCAGCGCTCTAATTCCATCCAGTAGCGGCTCTTCTCCAAATATTAACATATTGGCAGCAGCAGTTACAACACCGTCCTCGGAAAAAGTGGCTTCAAGTATTGGTGGCTCACAGCTCAACAACCCACCAGTATCAGCATCATCTTCACCAGCTTTTGCAATAAGCAGTTTATTGAGTCCTGCATCTAATCCACTTCTACCTCAGCCCACTCCTAGTAACTCTGTTTTCTCCAGTCCCTTGTCCAATATTGGAACACCTGCAGAGGATTTAAACTCCTTGACTGCCTTGGCACAGCAAAGAAAAAACAAGCCACCAAATGTAACTGCTTTTGAAGCAAAAAGTAATTCAGATGAGGCATTTTTTAAGCATAAATGCAGGTTCTGTGCTAAAGTGTTTGGGAGTGACAGTGCCTTGCAGATTCATTTACGTTCTCACACTGGCGAGAGGCCATTTAAATGCAACATTTGTGGAAACAGGTTCTCCACAAAGGGCAACTTAAAAGTTCACTTTCAGCGTCATAAAGAAAAGTACCCTCATATTCAAATGAATCCATACCCGGTGCCAGAGCATTTGGACAATATTCCTACAAGCACGGGTATTCCTTATGGGATGTCTATACCACCAGAGAAACCTGTCACAAGCTGGCTGGACAGCAAGCCAGTCCTCTCCACCCTGACGACTTCTGTTGGCCTGCCACTCCCACCAACGATTCCGAGCTTGACCCCATTCGTCAAAACTGAGGAGCCTCAGCCGATTCCCATTAGCCATCCTTCTGCTAGCCCTCCCTGCTCTGTCAAGAGTGACTCGGGAACAGCTGATCCCACATCAAAAATTTCCAGTGGACTTTCTGATGAGGCAGAGGCTGGTGCTATGCCTACCTCAAATGGCAAAATGGAAGAAAACCCTCAAAACACCAGTGCCATCACTAACATGAGCAGCTCCGTGAGCTCACCGGCAGCAGACTCGGGCTCCAGCAGTGTTGCCACTTTTGCAAATCCACTGATGCCTCTCATGTCAGAGCAATTTAAAGCAAAGTTTCCATTTGGAGGACTATTGGATTCAACGCCAGCATCTGAAACGTCAAAATTGCAGCAACTTGTAGAAAACATTGACAAAAAGGCAACCGATCCTAATGAGTGTATCATTTGCCACCGAGTTCTCAGTTGCCAGAGTGCACTGAAAATGCATTATCGCACACATACCGGTGAGAGGCCATTTAAATGTAAGATCTGTGGTCGTGCTTTCACTACTAAAGGCAACCTAAAGACTCATTACAGTGTCCACCGTGCCATGCCCCCACTGAGGGTGCAACATTCATGCCCGATCTGCCAGAAAAAATTCACCAACGCTGTTGTGCTACAGCAGCATATCCGAATGCACATGGGAGGGCAGATCCCCAATACCCCAGTGACTGAAAACTACCCTGAGTCAATGGAATCAGATACGGGATCTTTTGATGACAAGAATTTTGATGATATAGACAACTTCTCAGATGAGAACATGGAAGACTGTCCTGACAGCAGTGTGCCAGATACACCTAAATCTGCAGACGCATCACAAGACAGCTTGTCATCTTCCCCTCTGCCCCTGGAAATATCAAGTATTGCTGCTTTGGAAAATCAGATGAAGATGATCAATGCAGGACTTGCTGAACAACTTCAGGCAAGCTTAAAGTCGGTCGAGAATGGGTCAGTGGAAGGGGATGTTCTGACTAACGATTCGTCATCTGTAGGTGGTGATATGGAAAGCCAAAGTGCTGGAAGCCCTGCTGTCTCAGAGTCTACCTCTTCCATGCAGGCCTTGTCCCCATCCAACAGCACTAATGATTACCACAAGTCACCAAGTATAGAGGAGAAACCTGTAAGAGCTTTACCAAGTGAGTTTGCCAATGGTTTGTCTCCAACCCCTGCTAACAGTGGTGCTTTGGACTTGACATCTAGTAACACTGATAAAATTATTAAAGAAGAGTCTCTGAGCATGCTCTTTCCTTTCAGAGACAGAAGTAAATTTAAAAACACTGCGTGTGACATTTGTGGCAAAACATTTGCTTGTCAGAGTGCCTTGGACATTCATTACAGAAGTCATACCAAAGAGAGACCATTTATTTGCACAGTCTGCAATCGTGGCTTTTCCACAAAGGGTAATTTGAAGCAGCATATGTTGACACATCAAATGCGAGATCTACCATCACAACTTTTTGAGCCGAATTCCAGTATCGGCCCTAATCAGAACTCTTCGGGTATGCCTGCCAATTCACTGTCATCGCTCATAAAGACTGAGGTTAACGGCTTCGTGCACAGCTCTCCTCAGGATAGCAAAGAAGCACCCTCTGGTCTGGTTGCTTCGGGGCCACTGTCCTCCTCTGCCACGTCCCCTGTCCTGCTCCCTGCTCTCCCTAGAAGAACCCCCAAGCAGCACTACTGCAACACGTGTGGGAAAACATTTTCTTCCTCCAGTGCTCTGCAGATCCATGAAAGAACACACACTGGTGAGAAACCTTTTGCCTGCACTATATGTGGAAGAGCATTCACAACAAAAGGCAATCTGAAGGTACTTTTTCCTCTTGCTATTCTTAGGTTTAATTTTCTCCTTGCTGTTTTTCATTTTGTTTTTTATTATTTTCTATTTTTAAAAATTTTTTTACATCTATTGATGTTGCAAGCAGTGGTACCTTAGGGTATCTGTGGTGTGACAAATGTTGTGTTTAGTCAGCTCTGGTAGACTTAGATGGCCTCTTGTTGAGTGCTCGTGTTGGCAGCTGGTCTGAAGCATGAGCTGGTTTTGATGCTTAATTAAAATTCATCTACCAGCAAAGACTGGCTATGTAGAGTGTGAAATGGAACAGCCAAATGATGGTAAGGAGTATTAATTAACAGAGAAATGCATTTTGTAACTCACGCACCTCTTTAAGAAGTGAAAGGCTCTTGAACGTGCTATTTTTCATAACTATCATGTAAGATGATGAGTGTTTAAAAAACTATTAACATAATTCTGGAACTAATGGGCATTACTTTAATGGATTATATAACTAACATTTCCTACCAATATGTGTTTAAAAAAGCAAATATGCTTAAGTTCTAGAACACGAGTTGAGCACTTTACTGTGTACATTTTTCTGTTGACAGAGTATTTCTCTAGAGATTGCTGCCAGTAATGTGAGATGAATAATTACTTTGAGGCCATTCTGTCTATACATGAGGCTCTCCGATGAGCAATCAGTAAAGGATACTTTCTGCCTGTCTGAAAAGGACGTTTATAGGGTAAAGGGTGTCAAATACGATCCTTACCATTGCAATGAAAGTGGACATAGCAATTCTAGCCCTGAAAGCAGCCATCTGCAAATGACAGAATAACGTGAAATCATTATAAACTAAATATATGTTATAAAAAAAAGAGTAACAAGCAATGCATTGTTCAGCAGGAGAGCAGGGTATTCTGGGTAATGGTGACGGACTAATGCAGAAGAAGTTTATTTATTATTCTTGATGGGAGATGAAGCCCTACGTTTGCTACCTTTAGTGCTGTTCATTACGTAACAAGACTGGACATGTTTGTGGACCACTGCCTTGTCTGTGATCAAAATAAGTTTAAAATCCCTGTCAACCCCTACTTTTTGTTTGTTTGTTTGTTCCTTTCTTTCTTTTCAGGTTCACATGGGCACTCACATGTGGAACAGTACTCCTGCAAGACGAGGCAGACGACTTTCTGTAGATGGCCCCATGACATTTCTAGGAGGCAATCCTGTGAAGTTCCCAGAAATGTTTCAGAAGGATTTGGCTGCACGGTCGGGGAATGGAGACCCCTCCAGCTTCTGGAACCAGTATGCAGCAGCACTCTCCAATGGCTTGGCCATGAAGACCAACGAGATCTCTGTCATTCAGAATGGTGGCATCCCTCCAGCGCCCGGGGGCCTGGGCAACGGTGGCAGTTCTCCCATCAGCGGCCTGACGGGAAGCCTGGAGAAGCTCCAGAATTCAGAACCCAACGCACCTCTAGCTGGTCTGGAGAAAATGACAAGCAATGAAAATGGGACAAACTTCCGTTTTACACGCTTTGTGGAAGACAACAAAGAAATTGTAACAAATTAATAAGAACTCCATAAATAACATTCCTGCAAATAGTGCAACCTAGGGTTGCTTTTTTCAAGCTGCAGGCTACAACATTACAAAGACTTTGTTTTGTACCATGTTCTAATTCTAGAGTTCTAAGAGAGCTTATTTATTAGTGATATAACCTTGCTTTGCAAATAAATGCAAGCATTAACTTTGGTCTCATGTATTTTGAACTAAATACTAATCGACTAGAGTGCTGTAAACTTGCTGTAACATTTATGGCAGTTGCAAATCTGTTCTGCTAGGTGATCTTATTCTGGCATTAACTTATTTTCTATATCCAGTTTAACATGAACTCTGGTATTGATGCGATGCCTCAGTGACACATTAGATCTCTAATAAAAATCTGTATATAAATGTACACTTTGATCCTGCTGGAAATTTTATCAGCAAACACATTGTTTAATTTTTCCAAACAGAATTAAGAAAAGGACTGAGAGAATATAGACTGAACAGTGTGGGTCCTTTACACAGCTCAGTTTTTGATTTTTATTATAAAATTAAAACTGCTTTAATTTTTGTAGGTTTAACATTTTCTGTTTTGAACTGTTATTTGTATTGTGCTTTTTACTTGAGTCGTCTTAAATGTTAATACATTTCTGTACAGTAATAAGCACGCAGATTATTAGAGAAGATACTGAAGTGTTGTTTTGGTAGTTGAAACTGAGACGTAACATTTTGCCTTGTAGGTATATTCATTATAGAAAATGTGCTGGACTTTCACAATGCTGCTAAGTATGGCATCTTGAACAACTTCCGTGGACAACTGTAGATGCTCCTGTATATACAATAAGACATCACTTTCATTAAAATGTACATACGTTCCTGACAAGACAAAGCCCTACTCCGTGACCAAGGGAACAAGTATAGTGTTTGTTTATTTTGTATTAGGTATTGGGGGGGGGGCAGGGGGAACCTTGGACTGTTACATGCACTTTCTCGGAAAGTTGAAACGAAAAGAGGTCCAGTTTCTTTAACATTTAATACTTACTAACAGCAGAGATACTGTAATTTTACTCGAGTAATCAAATACATTTTTGCAACAGATAAAATTGTTGTCTCTGTGTTTTTAAAGTGTACCTGTATTTAGTAATCACTTTGTATTATTTAGCATTTCCCTTGGTTAATATGAACTGTCCAGGTTGTATGTGTGTGTTTATATTTGTAAGTATGGGTATACATATATGTATTGTATATCAATTGCTAGTATATTTTTCATACCCCTAATTATGGGAAATTTCTCCTTAACTATTCGACTTCTCCTCATAAAATTGTAGATATTTTGGCATTTTTAATTTCTTTATTAAAAAAAAATGCTGCTAGCAAAGACCTTATTGAGCCTAGGTAAGTTTCCTTTGAAGGAAATATTTTATCACATTTAAGGCTTGATTTGGTTCAAATGCTTTATATTTGATATTAATTTTATTCTGAGATTGTATGTTTGTGGCATGCTTACGCTGCTAGATCTGTGTTAAGATGTCCACTTGCAAGCCTCCATATATTATATGGGGTTTATAACTTGATTGTAAAAAAAAAAAAAAATTACTTTGGCCTTGCACAAGATTTGGTTTCCCTTATGCACCTGCAATGATCTATAACCTCAGTGGGAGCTTGGGGAAACAGAATTCAGCCCAATGTTTTCAGCCAGTAGAGTTTCATCTCCCCACGTTATTATTTATGAAAGATCAGTTTGGCTGCCTTCAAAAGAACCCAACAGGAATAACCGATTTTATGTTCATGTGAATATATATATATATTTTTATTTTTTTTTTACAATTCTAAAATTCAGGTATTTTGTGTTATGGGATTTTTCTTTAGTATCAGTACAGGGGGAGTTGCCCTTTTTAAACAGGTGATCACTCTGCTCTTCCCCCTAGTAGCTTGAGCTGTAAATTGGGCATCACAGAGGGCTTAACACTGAAAAGCTGGGGCGAGAAACACTTCTCTGGAGGACTTTAACCCTTCGTATTGATGGTGAACCTTAGCAAAGTATTAATGCTGTAGTCTGAATACCTCTTGGACTTCGTGTCTTTAGGACTTTCTCCTGTTCGAATGTGATGATTCTTCTGGTACCTGATATGCATTTTTGTTAACGTGTAAGTTGTACACTAGAGCCAGCTGGCTTGTCAATGTGAATATTTAACGATCTCAAGTCACCTCTTGGTCTCAGAAAAAGGTAAATTAAACGGATTTTGATGATTTTATCAGTGACATACTAACTAATTCTCCTTTAAAACTGAGTTTAGAGTTGTGTAACAGGAAAGCAAGGAAGGGTTAGCAGATCCCGGCGCTCCGGGAGCGTTTCCTTTACGCGGCTTGAGTTTCACTAATAGCTTTAACTCCAG
>NW_009725653.1:0-15690 GCF_000703405.1 Apaloderma vittatum
TCTCCTCTCCTCTCCTCTCCTCTCCTCTTCTATTCTAAAATAAAGTGGAAGTCTTTTACTTTATCAAAGTACTTCCAGTACTTGTTTGCCCTGTCAGAGCTAATGAGACAATTTCTGAGAGTCAGACTAGCTGCAGTTCAAACAATTTGGTAGAGTTAATTAATAAAAATGTTCTATAATACATGCTCACAGCACCAGAGAGTATATGAAAATTTTCAGGTATCCAAGCTCAGGAGATCTGCCTAGTGGCATTTACAAAATACCTAAATTAATAAGGTACTTAATTGTCCTTGTCTAGCAGTATGTATTAAATGATTAAATGACTGGTCTGCTTAAAACACTTCCATAAATCCTAGGATATATAAATCTAAATATTGCAGATTGAATTTATTGTCATTTTCTATTACATAAATGTTCCTAATAAAGTTGAATTTTCAAACGGGTTCAGAAAAGCTACACAAAAAGCCTCTTCCAGTCATTAATTACTGTGGAGACCATTTGATAAGGAAGTCTTCTATTTTCTTTTATTATCCCCATTCTTTCTGGTTGCCCTTTTTGTAAGTCTAGATAATTCACTGAATTTCAAATGACTATATGATTCTTATTTTTATTTGAAAAAACCCCACTTCATTTACTTGAATCCTTGGCCATTTAATCTTCATTTTTGTTTTATCTTTTCTTTAATCCATTCTGTAATTTTCTTTATGTGGCAGAATCACACTGACCTTTTTTTTATTTTAAGATTTTAAAGAAAAACTGCCTTTAGACATACTGTTTTATACTAGAATCTCATCAGATGTCATAAGAGAAGTCAGGTCTGGATGGATTAATACTTGGAATAGACACCTCCTAGGACTATCTAGGCATCTTAGAAAACCTAAATCAATATACAGCACAGTGCTAGAGGGCAATGTACTGCTAAAAGTGTCATCTTTTATATACATTAAAAATTGAAGTCTTGACATTTGTAAAATATTGTGACAGAAATAGTATTTATTTTTCATACTTCACTTTTGGGTATTGCACTTGGAGTCTTAACATTTTCAAAAGTTGGACTGCCAAAACACAGATATAGTTTTAAAAAACTAGGCCACCTTAGTTTGAAAAAAAAAAAAAAAGAGTGGAGGGTCCCAAGATGCCAGTTCTTTCTATAGCTTTTGGCTACCACCTATTGAAAACCTGTAGTGGGTTGACCCTGGCTGGATGTAGGTGCCCACCAAAGCCACCCTATCACTGTCCTCCTCAAGCTGACAGGGGAGGGAAAATGTAAAAGAAAGACTTGTGTGTCTAGGTAAGGACAGTGAGATCACTCAACAATTGGCGTCATGGGCAAAACAGACTAGACTTGGGGAAATTAGTTTAATTTATTACCAATCAAATCAGAGTAGCCCAATAAGAAATAAAAGCAAATCTAAAAAATGCCTTCCCCTCTAGCCTTCACTTCTTCCTAGGCTTAACTCTACTCCATATTTCTCTATGTCCTCCCCCTCAGTGGCTCAGGAGGACAGGGAGCGTGAGTTGTCATCAGCTCATCAGATGTTTTATTTGCTGTTTCATCTTCCTAAAAGGAAGGATGCCTCACACTCTTACCCTGCTTGAGCATGAGGTCCCTCCCATGGAAGACAGTTCTTCATAAGCTCCTCCAATGTGAGTCCTTCCCATGGGCTGTAGTTCTTCATGAACTGCTCCAGTGTGGGTCTCTTACTGAGGATGCAGGTCTTCAGGAACAGACTGATCCAGCACGGGCTTCCCCTGTGGGGTCAAAAGTCCTGCCAGTAAAGCTGCTCCAGCGTGGGCTCTTTTCTCCATGGATCCACAGGTCCTGCCAGCAGCCTGCTCCAGCATAAGCTTCCCACAGGGCCACAGCCTACTTTGTGCATCCACCTGCTCCAGTGTGGGGTCCTCCATGAGCTGTAGGTAGACATCCGCTCCACTGTTAACCTCTGCAGGTTGCAGGGGGACAGCCTGCCTCACTTTGGTCTTTACCATGGGCTGCAGGGGAATCTCTGCTCTGGTGCCTGGAGCACATCCTCCACCTCCTTCTTCACTGACTTTGGTGTCTACAGGATTCTTTCTCTCACATATTCTTCTTCCTCTCTCTAGCTGCAGTTGCACGGTTGTTTTGGGTTTCTTTTTTTTTCCTGTCTTAAATATGTTTGTCCAGAGGTGCTACCATCATCACTGATGGGCTCAGCCTCGGCCAGTGGCAGGTCTGTTTTGAAGCTGGCTGATGCTAGTTCCATCAGACATGGGGGCAACTTCTCACAGGAGCTACCCCTGTATTACCACTCTGCTACTAAATTTTTGCTATGCTGACCCAATACAAAATCTCTTCTCCAATGTCAAATAAGTAGTAACTGACATTTAAGTACCTCTAGGATTCTCTTTGGTGATGAAATAAAACTTAGAGAATCCTTCTCAAGCTAGGACTTGTTTTTTGCTGGTTACTGTTGATTTTGCTTTCAAAGAGCATAGACTGATTTGACACAGATTATTCCTACTTAAGCTGTGAACATAGAGACTGGCCCTGAATATGACATTTTGGTACAGTTTCAGTGTAAGCTCATCTCTAACTGAGAAGCAGTAAAAATGGTTGACCTACGATTCTTTATCATGCAAGTCTTCTCCTGTCTTAGATGCTTAGTGAGAAAGCATGCCAAAAGCCTCTGAAATCAGATTCTTTTTCAGAATACCGTTTACACCTCTTGTACACTGCTATGCATGTCTTATATTTTTTCTAGCAGAGCAGTGCATACTGTGTTGAAATATGAACTAAATGTGCAAACTAATGCATGTTAAATGGGAATAGGGCATCACAACAGCCAACTTTTTTGAACTGAATCGACATGAGATACTTAATACATCAGAACCTATCTGGCATAACTCAAAATCCAATTTACGTTGCTAGCCTACCTCAGTATACCATAAGAATTAGATACTGAAGGGTGAGATTCATGTGTCAGCTACTAGAGCTGTGAGCTGCCAAAGTTTGCTTGTTAGAGGATACCTCTCCCTCTAAACTCCCACAGTTTAATCATTTTTCTAGGAAAAATATGTATTACAATTTACAATTCCTAACCCCATGAATCTTCTCCTAGAGTTAGATGAACTTGCTCTTATACAACATACAGCCAAGAAAAGAGATTTGAACTTTACTCCTTTATATATCAGATTGATATCTCAGTTACCACACTGTCAGTCACCTACTGTCTTTTTGTGGATCACTGTAGATTTAATTATTTATGTTGGAACAGTTTAAAAAAAAAAAAAGAAAAGCCTTACTTCAGAATATTCTGTCTCCTATCGTGTAAGGACACTCTCTTGAATAAGCCACTCCATGAGAACAGGCACAAAATAACCTAAGTGAAGTCTTTTACAGAGCTACTCTACACTAGGCAAAGGGGAAACTGGAGAAGAGTATGCTGAATCTTTCATCTTGTTTTTTATGTGAGGTCTAACTTACAGTAATCTTCTGACAATGCCAATGGACTCAGTATTTCTATGTGAGATCAGGTGAATTTCAAGGGAGCATTCAAATCAGATAAACATAAGGTAGTTCAGGGCTGCCAAGGTTGCAAACACACGGAAGAAAGCAAACAAAGATATTCAAACCACCTCAGATAGCACAGGCAGCATACACTAGTGAAGTTAGTAGTTCACTTGGCTTTGGTTTAGATATAGACAGATATAGATATAGATACATGGACAGATTAGATATTGATATAGATTAGATATAGATATAGATTAGATATAGATATAGATGATGTAGATTAGATATAGATACAGATACAGATATAGATATAGATATAGATATAGATATAGATATAGATATAGATATAGATATAGATATATAGGTATAGATATATAGGTATAGATAGATGTAGATGTAGACCTTATTACGCTCTATAGCTACCTGAAAGGCAACTGCAGTGAGATGGGTGTTGGCCTCTTCTTCCTAGCGAATAACGATAGGACAAGAGGGACCGGGTTCAAGTTGTGCCAGGGGAAGTTTAGATTGGATATTAGGAAAACCTTCTTCACTGAAAGAGTGGTGAAGCATTGGAATGGGTTGCTGAGAGAGGTAGTGGAGTCACCATCCCTGGACATGTTTAAGAAACGGCTGGGGAGATGGTTTGGTGCTGGGGTGGTGTAGGGCTGTAAGTTGGACTTGATGATCTTAAGGTCCTTTCCAACCTTTATGATTCTATGATTCAATGATTCGATGTAGATGTAGATGTAGATACATAACTTCTCAGCAGTTGTAACTAGACTGTTCAGAGCACTGTGCCAATACAGCTTTAATGCTACTGGGAATAAAATTAGTACCTATAGCGCAAACTAAAATGTATTGTCATAGCGTTCAGTTATGTTCTACTAATATCCCTGTCTATGCAGAGACATATATAATCTATGTACTTCTAAAAAGTGTATTCAACCTATAGTACAGATTTGTGTTCTGAGTACATCACAAGTAATCTTAAGAGTATGTCTCAGGAAGGACTATTGCCTATCCCCGAACGTAGCCAGTAAGATTTAAGCAATAACTATGTTTAATCATATGGCAGTGTATTTTGGTGAGTGAGAATGGCAATGCTTTCATTCTTAACCCTTTTGTTCACTGAACCATAACTTCACAGAATCACAGAATAAGTCAGATATGGAGGGAATCATCAGGTCTCTGGGCCTTGCTGGGGGCCTCGTTCCTTCAAATTCTAAATAACTCCAAGGCTGGAGATTCCACAAACTTTTTGAACAACTTTGTCGTGATTTTTTTTCTTGTATTTAAGAACAATTTATTCTATTGCAGTTTGTGTTTATTAGCTTTCATCCTATCACTGTGCACCTCCAGGATTCTGTTTGTGACTTTCTGTACTCTTCTGCTAAGCCGTTGAAGACATTGATATGATCTTACCTTAGCTTCTCTTCTGTAGGATGAATAAAAGCTGTTCTCTCAGTTCCTCCTCAGTCATCAGGTAGTTCAGCTTTCTAATCACCTTAACAGCCCTTCATTAGACACACTCCCATATACCACAGAATCACAGAACGGTCAAGGTTGGAGGGAACCTCTGGAGACAATCTGGTCCACCCTCCCTGATCAACCAGGAGCTAGAAGCAGTTGTCCAGGACAGCTTTTGAATATCTCGAAGGATAGATATAGACATGTCAATGTTCGTTTTGTGCTGAGGAGCCCGGAACAGCATAACAGGCGCGGGCTTACAAGTGCCAAAAGAGAAAACAAACACTACCTACTGCCTGCTGATTGCGCTACTGCTAATATAGTTTAGTGTATAGTTAGTTCTCATTGCAACAAGAACACCTTGCTGGATCACCTACTTCTTGTCCACCTGGAAGCTCAAGTCCTTTTCTGCAATGCTGCTTCATGGCCAGTCAGCTGCCAGCCTTTGCTGTTCCCTGTGATTATTGAAACTTCCTTTTTGCCCATTTATATTTCCTGTTAAGTTTTCTGTGGAAAGCAGCTCTACATTGTAGTATATCAACCAGTTCTTCACAGCTTGGTATTATCTGCAAACTTGCTGTGTGTACCTTCTGCCCAACTGCCCACACCATTAATAAAAATGTTAAACAAAATTGGCCTCTATATTGTCCCTGCGGGACACTACTAATAATGAGCTGCCAGTTGAATTTCATGCTCTTGATCAACTCTTTTTGAGGACAGCTGTCCAGACAGTTTTCCACTCATTTATTGTCCCTTATCCACTCCATATTCACTAATTTGCTTACAAGAGATACTATCAGAAATGATGTCAAAAGTCTTGGCCTGACAATTCACTAATCTAGGCTGCTTAGTTGTCTCATCATAGAAAGCTACCACGTTGGTCAAGCATGTTTTGTCCTTTGATACATTTCTGTGAGTTGTTCTCAATTACCTTGCTGTTCTTCTTAAGCCTGGAAATGGCCTTGTGGAGGATTTACACCATAACTAGCAACTGGACTGATGTAGGACTGACTTGCCTGTAGTCCTCTGGATTTTTCTTCTTGGAGATGGATGTGATGTTTGTCCTTTTCCAGCCATCAAGAAGATCTCCCAGATGGTGTAAGCTGTCAAAGTTGCTACCGAGTTGGCTCTACCAGCACTGTGCCTAGTCCCATGGACTTTTGTGCATTCAGGAAGATTAAACACTCCTTAATTCTACCTTTCTTTAATATAGCTAATACTCCACTTTTTCTTCATCTTTACTTAAAATCTTATTCTAAATCAATAAAGTCTATTTATCATCAAAGCTTCTGCAGCAATGTTTTCTGCCCTTCAGTCATGGTTTGCTTTTCATGACAAAGAGAGGGTTTTATAGGGGTGCCAGCTCTGCTCTCTACCCCCATGTTAGCACAGCCCAGAAGGCCAGGTATTCTGGGATGAAGACAGACTGCTACAGGGCTTTAGGAAAAATGTCATCACTGAAAGGGTTGTCAAGCACTGGAATAGGCTGCCCAGGGATGTGGTCGAATCATAATCCCTGGGGGTATTTAAAAGATGTGTAGATGTGGTGCTTAGGGACAAGTTTTAGTGGCGGACATGGCAATGCTGGATTAAGGGTTAAAGGTCTTCTCCAGCCTAAACAATTATACGATTCTGTGATTCATGTCCACACCTGAACTCCATCCAGCCCTATTCACAACCGTAGGAATATTTGATATATTCATTCCTTAACAGATTTTATTTTACTTTTTAATGGAGACTTATATTTTTGTACATATTTTTGAGTTTCTAGGCACCTGTGGGTCATGGGTAGCTGTGTAAGTGAAAGAAAGTGAGTTCATGAGGATTGTGACACAGTGAATCACTGTTTATTCTGTCTCTAAAAGTGCCTGGAGCCACATAATTTGACTTTAACATTTGCTGTGCTCTGCAGTGAATATACTATTATTAGTCTTCTTTTATGTGTAATGCTAGTACCAATTGCTCTGATGAAAAGAATACAAGAGACTTATCTAAAACATCTGGGTCAACTTTGTCTTGTTTCTTGCTCAAGTAAACATGCATGCCTCCTATAGCATCCTGAAGAGTTGCTGTTTAAGTAAATAAGGCAAGAAAAATAATTTCTCCAGGCAACACTCCAGGATTGCAATGACAAACTAAAATTATTTTACTTCTGTACCTTATTTTTTATGGATTTGGTTTTAGATATAGATATTATTCCAATTAGTGAGAGTTTATTTGGCTTGATTTTAAAAAAGTTTTTCTTTTAAAACCTCCAGGATGTAATAGTTTTTAACAGATAACTTGGAATATTCTTAGTGTTTAGCAGCTGACTGGTTTGGTTTAGCCGTGATAGGGTATATCTGTCAAGTGAAATTGTTTCCTATCTCTAAGCATTTGAAAGAAACTGTTAGGAAATGTATTTTAAAACTTAGAGAAGAGTAAAATCTTTATTTTCAGAGCATCTAGACCTTGCCTAGAGCATTGTTCCTACAATATTCGGTTATAATGAGATTTTTATAGGGATAAATGCAGCGAGCAATTGTTATGTCTCATCCTCAGATTTAAAAGAAGTTTTGCATGCTGAAGGTGCCTTCATGGCCTTCTGTGGCTCAGTTCCCTGCCCCTGGCAAGAAGATTTGAGACTTTCCTTGTCTGTGTTAGACAGTGTAAATCCTAGGTTAGATCTGGCTAGAAACTGTTGTGCTTTGACATTATTCAAAAACTGCCTGGATATGTTCCTGTGTGACCTATTGTAGGTGATCCTGCTCTGGCAGGGTGGTAGGACTAGATGATCTTTCGAAGTCCCTTCCAACCCCCTGACATGCTGTAATTCTGTGATTCTCTAATTCTGTGATCCTTTAATCTCACACATAAAGACAAAAAAGGTAGGCTAATTTGTTTTATTACTTTGAAGAATTAACTTTTGGCTTACAAGAAGCTTAAAGGCAGGCAAGTAAAAGTAGTAATTTCTAGAAAAACCTTTCCATTTTCAGAAAATGTAAAAGTTAGTGATGCCAAATTTTACTCTAAATATAAAGCAATTTCCCTTGTAAATATAATGTAAATGGACCTTTTTGACTCTCTTATAGTTCTAAGTTTCTAAATATTTTCAAATTCTGTCACTAACAAAAAAATCCTTTCTTATTTATCCATTTATCATCTGATCTTAAACAAAGATTGAAGTTTCCAGTCATAAAAAAGAAAAAAAGGGGTTTATGAAGGATATTTTTTAGAAGCAGAGCTTTAATACTCTTTCTACAAACTTCCATAACAGTAAAATTTCATCTAGCTCTAGAGTAAGAGAGTAAATTTCCACTATTAAGTACCTAAGTAATATGTGGGAGAGAACATATTGCTGTTCCCCCAATGAGATATTGATTTAATATCAGTAATCTACTGGATCACCATCTCTAAATTAAACCTAGTTTCTTAAATCTTTTAAGGGACTCCAAATCAGTATCACTACTGCTTGGCATTTGTATAGCATAAGATTTTGAGATTTTGTTATAGATGTTAATTATACCTCAAATAACCCTTGCAGATAATAATAAACTATGTGCCATATTCACTATCAAATAGTCAACATGTACACTTTTTCTGGTGTTCAATGTACCATAAAATATTTTTGACTTTGACGAGTCACATTGGCATGTATATTGCATATGGAAGGCGACAACTGCAGAAAACTAATTGTGTACCTGATCGTGGCTGTGTCTTTCTACCACAAATAGAGTAGACCTGATTTTAATAACACTTGAGTTAGAGTACGAGATCCAGCTGGGATGAAGCATTTCCCTTGCCACAGCAGGGCCAGCTCTGCCCTGGCCCCATGCTGCCCAAAGGCCACAGCTGTGTGCACCCGCACAGCCTGGAGGTTGCTAAATTATCAGAGCTCACAATGCAACATCTCAAGAGAAGCAAAAATGGAAACCAGCTTAATTTATCATATCTGTAAAGTCCAGTAATTTAGCAAGGAGCTGGTCCTCGCTCCACTGTCCAGGCAGGATGGGCAGCTGTGAGGAATCAGCTCATGCTTTTCCCCCAGCTCAACTGCCGCCTCTTCCAGTTGGAGTATGTTGAAGATGAAAGACAGAGGATGCTAACCAGCACAAAATTACAGCAAACGTTTGCCAATATTTTTGCTTGTCTGTAAGAAGTGCTGACCACTTTCACTGGATAGGTTAATAAACTGTATTCCTAAAGAGCAAGGAAGAAAAAGAAGTGCATTGTGAAAAGTTTTTAAGCTCTCAAAATCAAGTCTTCCCCAAGGAAATTAGCATTTTTCTTCAATATTTTCCTCCTTCCACGTGTTTATATTAAAAAAAATGAGAAAAAGAAAATAAATTTACAAAAAGGCAGTGGAGAGAAAGGCAGGATAGAAACAAAAGCAAGGAATGGAAATCAGTATTTTACATGCATATGGAGAACTATGTCATTCATGGAAAACTGTCATGTTTTGAAGGCTGGTAAACAAAACTTCTGAGATTAAAATGTGTAAGTGTGTGTAAAACTTTGCCTGTTTTCTTGCTAACATTATTTATGAGATTCTGTCTCATGCTGATGCATCAAATTAGTGTTACCCTAAGAAAAAGACTGAGAACTGGGTTTCTCAATTTTGTGCAAGCACAAAGACCAGATGTTTGATTGCCAAAGAGGCCACTGCCTTCCAAAGATCATTGCCACTCATTGCAATGCCTGTACACCTACCACACTGAGGAACAACTGGGAGTAGTAGAAGCAGAATAGGATCCAGAACTTTTCATTCCCTAGTGTCATACTTAAATCACTGGACTATTCTCTTCTGTGAGTTTGTTTTTTTTTTTTTAATAATTACAAAAAAAAAAATAGTGAGGAATTTATTTCAAGATGGGCATTTAATTTTATGATATTTTCCCATGTTGCCCTATGAAAGCCTGAGGTGGAAAGCTCTTTATTTATGAACCAGACTGGTTTATAAAACAGCATTGCCAATTTCTCCTCACATTAGCATTCATTTCATGATTTTTACTTTTTTCCTTGACTGGAAGAACTGCCTACACCCCTGCTCACCATGGCAACTAAAGAATCTAGCAGCAGACTCAGGATAGGAAAAACATAAGGAAAAAAAAAAGCTCGAAAATATCCCCTGATACTAAAATTGGTTTTGTTTTCACAGCACCACACTATGCAATTGCAAGAGAAAGAGAGCTATCTACCTATATTTCAGTTGGAATCACCCAGCATGGGAGGAGTACAAAAAAGAGTGTGTATGTTTGCATGTTACACTGGAGTATGTTAAGGGTAGGTGGCACTTATTTTTCAAAGCATATTTTGACTGCTGAGGGAGGGCGTGACGTTGACAACGATATGTTAGTGGATGTTTCTGTGGAAGAGAAGATATTCATATATACTGGGTGGAAGTCACAGCAATTTTGCTTGAAAAGTTTTCCTTCTGTTCCTTAGTTGGTGCAATAAGTATAACTGTTGACAAATATTTATCAGCATGTCTAAACACATGGAAAGACCGAACCAAAGACTTTCAACCACTGCCAGAATGAAAACAGCCACTGAAGCTTTTGCTAACATCATAGTCAAATGCTACATGAGGAGTATCATCCTCACAGGTTATAGTTACTTGGAACAACAAAGAATGTGAGTTTATAGGCACAACTCCACACTAAAAAAGGGCATTGTAAACATTATTTGGACACAAGTTTGAAGTTAGTAATTTTTAAGACAGTGCTAAATTATGTTGCTTTTCTTAGCAGGAAACCATATATATTAGAAAGGAGAAAGGAAAAAAACCACTATATTGACTCACCTTATAACAAAGGAAGGAGTCAATTTCAAAACTAGTGTGTATAAAACTGTCAATTAAAAATTTTCTTAATTTCTATGGGAAAACCATTTGAATCACGTGAGTAAGGAAAAGTCTGACATACATTAGAATCATAGGATCATAGAATGTTAGAGGTCGGAAGGGACCTCTAGAGATCACCTAGTCCAAACCCCCTGCCAGAGCAGGATCCCCTAGGGCAACCACACAGGAACGCGTCCAGGTGGGTTTTGAAAGTCTCCAGAGACTGGGCAGCCTATGCCAGTGCTCTGTCACCCTCACAATAACGAGATTTCTGCTCATGTTAAGGTGACATTTCCTATGCTCTAACTTAAAACCATTATTCCTTGTTCTAATGCTGGGCATCACTGAGAAGAGATTGTCTCCTTCCTCTTGACACCCACCCCTCAGATATTTATATATGTTAATAAGATCCCCTCTCAGTCATCTCCTTTAACCTAACCACAGCAGACAAACTTACTGGAAGTTTTCTTTTCTTCCATAAAACTAGTTAAACAGTCTGTTAGTCTTAATAAAAGGACAACAGGTAAAATAATTTTGCATTTGCTATCAGTTGCAAATGACTTGCGATTGTTTAAAAAAAAATAAAGGGGGAAAAAATTGACCTTTAATATTATTTGCTGCCACATTTTAAAGGAAAGTTATTCCGCATAACACAAAGACAGCTGTTAAGATAAACACTGCTATTGGGAGGCCGAAGATCACAAGCTCCTTGTGTGCTCAGCGGACCCACTGGAACACCAACCACAGCCTTCCCACATCAATCATGTGGAAGGAAAGGAGGGATCACCCAGCTCTAGCCCAGCACAGGAGAGTCGCAGATGGGGGATGCAGTTGGATTTGGAAGGTGGAATGTCTGTGCCTACAGTGCAGATGACAGCCATTGTCAAAAATCTGATGGGCCATGGTTTTCTTCTGTGTAGAAATCGGAATAGGTGGTTGTCGGATTTGACAGGCTGGACAGGAATGGTCTTTTACTCAGAAACAACTGGATGATTTTTTCTTATTTTTGTCAACATTCAGATCACTGCATTTTAATTTCACAAATTAACTCTCTGCTGCTATCTATTCCCCAATCATCCGAATTACTCTCTCTCAGTGAATGTAAGTTGCAGGAGAATGAAGGACAGGATCAAAAAATGCAGGAGAAGTAGTGCTACAAGAAATGGAGCCAGAAGTGAAGACAACTGAAGGCAAGTATGACTAAAATAGAGGAGTGGAAAAGTAAACTTTGATAAAGAAAGATGGTGGTAAAAAACATGAAGCAGTGTTGTAAATTAATGATATGGTATGATATATTGTTTTTTTAAAAAATATGTTATTTTTTAAAAATTTGAATATTTAGGTTAAAACCACTTTGGTAATGACTGCAAAAGAATTAATCTTCAGGCAGTCTTAGAACAATCTTCTATACCTCCATGCAAATTCTGCTGTAGTTAGAAGTCCTGAGGGACAAAGCTACTTGCTAGACCTCAGATTTAGAATCAGCTTTGAAAACCAAGTTAAAAGCATTAAACAAACTAGAGATTGCATTTCAAGCAATGGGAAAAAAAAACAACGTAGAAATATTTCAGAGAGAGTGCATGAAAATCACCCAAAGAAAGACATTATGAGTTAGCCAAGAGACAAGAGGGAACTGGAAAAAGTACTCATCAAGAAAGTGTAAGAATGAAGGCAGACATGCCAAAAGTTGAATAGTAAGCTATTTTATTTATTCAAACAAAAGGAGAAAAAGACGTAAATGGATTCCCCTCTGCAATTATCTTCATCTTCTTGACATTAAAGATAATCAATATATAGTAGTAAAAGTAAAGTAATAATTTATATCTGTGTTCAAGAAACAAGGATGTAGAACTTGGGAGTGAAGGCAGCACAAGTGATACTGAAATCTGTGAAATGTTCATGAAATATCCTTGCTTGAAGTAACAATGTTTTGAACCAGATTATCTACACTTATGTATGTCCGACCTATCTTTTCTCTTTCCTTCATCTTTTTATTTCTCTCAGTATTTTCAGTTTGTTTTAATGGTAGCTTAGTCACGAGAAGATGACTAATCTGGACATTTTCTCAAATTAGTTTTGTAAACACTAAAGAAGCACTTAAAAGAAAGCATTTATCTGGAATTTCCAAAGGTGCCACTGAATAACCAGCTGATATCAGTTAAGGTTTGCTACATGCACACTTGCCTAGAAAGAACTGGACTTTTATATTCTGATTTTCTCTGTTAGTTACCAAAGAAATGTATTTCCTAATATTTGATTGTCCCCTATTTGTACCATGCCAAAACCAAAGAAGCAATTAAATTTCTTATTATCGGACCCTCGTCAGCAGCATAGCAGTAAATACTCTCGGTAAACTTCCTGTCTGGCATTCTAGGAGGCATAATAAAAAATAAGAAAATTCTATTTTATTTATTTCCATTCATCTATAGGCACTTTAAATCACTCCAACTAAGTATTTTAATTCTTCAACTAAGTATTTTAATTCACCTTTTCCAATTAAAATTTGATTCTTTGCATCAAGAGCTTGAATTTACTATTAAAAATGAGGGGGGAAAAGAATCTCCAGAAACACATAGAAAAAACAGAAAAAGTAGAAAAAGCCAGAAAAAGTAGAATTTTCGTTGGGAAAATTTCATGAGAATGTGCCTCTAAAAAGAAGAAAAATATTTGCTGGAAATTTTAATTCATGTTAGTCCACTTTGATTATGCAAAATGACATCTGCAAGTGCCTCAAGCAGCATTTATAATAGAAACCAAAGGAAGAAAAAGTGATAAAGAAATTAAAATCTAATAACATATGATGGTAGAATATTTATAAGTGATCAGCAGTGTATTAAGCTGTAGAGAATACTCACCACAGTCACTCTAGCTGGTAATAGTCTCTCCTACAGAACTACTTAACCCAAGGCTAGTTTACTTTGAAATTTGAAAACAGGTTTCTGCACATTACACAGTGCATCTATTATCATAAACAGCTTTAACATGTGAGTATGCATATATACTAAATTAAGCAAGGTGCTATCTGCAAGGTTTCATATTTATAGATATGCTTTTCTTCTAAGTATTGTTTAAATTGGTTTTTAAATGAATGATACTGAGGAAGACGGCCTTAGTACCAATGAACAAAGTGCAAGTCAGTCCTTACATGGCTTGAATCAGAGTAACTGCACTTAAACACCAGCTGAGAACGTACTCCAAAACATCATTTTCTTTCACAGTAAGATAATATCCTAAAACATTCCTCCTAAACATAATATATAAACCATTTAATTTCAACCCTTTGATAATAGTATTTCTTGTGTCGTAGTGAAATCGCATTTTATTACGACAGATTATTTCAGTATAGTACTGAGAGTACACTACAGAAGTGAAATGGAGCACCAATTCTAGTTTCAAACCCACCAAAACAGATGACATTTTATTAAACAAAACCTGAGGTTAGAGAAAATCTACATGTAGAATTCCTGTATTTTAAAACAGATGTTCAAAATTGGATTTGTACGGCTTGGAGAAGAGAAGACTCTGGGAAGACCTTGTTGCAGCTTTTCAGTAGTTAAATGGAAACTATAGGAAAGGTGTAGATAGTCTTTCAAGCAAGGCCTGTTGCAACAGGACAAGAGGGAATGGTTTTAAGCTAAAAAAGGGTACATTTAGATTGGATATAAGGAAGAAATTTTTTTCAATGAGGGTGCTGGAACACTGGAACAGATGTTCCAGTGCAGTGGAGAGGTGGTGGAGGCCCCATCCCTGGAGGCATTCAAGGTCAGGCTTGATGGGACTCTGAGTGACCTGATCTAGTTAAAGGTGCCCCTGCTTACTGCAGGGGGTTGAACTAGATGACCTTTAAGGTCCGTTTCAACCCAACGCATTCTATGATTCTCTGATTCAAACTGTTTGGATGGGAGCTTGGGCTGCTGTTTATTTTATTTTTACATTTTAGAGGTTTCTGGGGTGTATTTTTTAGCCATGCCAGATGTGTAGCCACTGACCATAAATTAAGGAATTTTAAAAAGTGTCACCTTTCTTTTGAAGTTATTTGGATTTCTTCTCATGGTCTGAATTACTTAACATTCAACGGTGGATTTGCAGAAAGTATTTTACTTGGACATGGAGTTACTGTCCTAAGATAATAAATTTCAATTTTATTACTACAAATCTGTCCAATGCTGCATGAAGTTATTGTTTGCCAAGACGCCAAGAGCAAAATAAACCTCCTTTAGCTGGAAAAGTCCAGCAACAGTACAAAGTAGGTCTCTGACAATGTAACAGAAATGACAGAAAAGCATACCCTCGGCAATTGTCAGGCATTGCTAAGAGTAGGGTTTTGCCTGATCCTTCAAATTATGCAACAAATTCTGTGAGTGTCTTGTGAAAAATTTTGGCCTAGAGTTCTTCAAGAAGCTTGAGCTGGTACTGATATATGGGCAACATCTGATGAGGCTACTTCCAGAAATTCTGAAGGATATTTTTGAGTACTGACTGCTAGAAAAGATGCCTGGTACCTAAGTGATCTCTCAGAAAATCAAAAAACTCAGTGGAAATATGAATTAAACAACCATTTCTCTGTTATTCTCTGAACATGACTAATTTCCAATTTTCTCTTTTTCTTTCCTTTAAATTGTTTTCATTTCGTCCTGAACCTGCCAGTTCCAGCAGGATCACTTGCTTAGTTATCCTCAGTTAATAGGCAAAGAGGAAGCGGAGGTCTGTGTTGAGGGGAAAACACTAATGAATAAAATACTTGAGAAGAATTTGGGGGCTGGAGGAGCTTCACATGATTACTTATGCTGGGTGAAATATGAAACTAGAATACAATTAGAATGATATCTAGTGAAAGAGAAATCTCACAAGGTATGGTTATAACCTGTCACAGCCTTGAGATCACTGAGGTGCCTACCTGTCCCTGCCCAGC
>NW_009725653.1:15730-17598 GCF_000703405.1 Apaloderma vittatum
CGGGTCCCTCCAGCCCCTCCCGCCACGAAGCTGCAGGATTGCCACTCTCCAGTTTTGTCCCTGTGGCAAGGCTCAGGCCTGGGCTGGCCACTAAATGCTGACAAATGCTCTCTAGCTCCCTCACTCCCTTCAAATAAGAAGGAAAAGGGAATAAGGCAGAGACACTTATGGATTAGGAAAGAAAACTAAAACATCTTTAATAAAACAATAATAAAAGAACTATTAAGGAAATTATAAAAATAAATAACTATATACAAATATGTATAGATCCGATGTTGAACCCAACTCCCTCCCTTCAACAGCAATCACCACTGATACTGCAGAGCAGGCGGCACCTGAGAAGTCCCAGCCTCAGCAGCAGAGGGGAGTTGGATATGGGAGATGGATTCAGGAAGTCAGGATAGGGATCAAAGGCAGAAGATCAGGTAGAGTCCTCCCTGAATGCCAGCCATTCATGAAAAAGAGGCAAAAGAGAGCTAAAATCCTCATGATCCCTCAATTTTATAGTGAATATGATGTGTATGGAAGGGAATACTCTTTTTGGTCACTTGTCCTGTCTATTACCCCTTGGAGGTGCAGCCTTTAACTTCCTTGCGACCCCTCTTACTACCCGGCACCCCCAGTGTGGCACACAAGAGCCAGCAGTGGCCTTGGTCACTGTAGGAATAAGTATCAGCAAGAGCCTTTCTGCATCCCAGTCCCAGGCAGTAACTGCAAACATCAGGTGTTATCACTGCCAGTAGCACACGCTGTCTGCAGAAACATGCTGCTAACTTCAGAAAATGCAGCCTTTTAGAAGAGACTGAGCTGAGAAGTAAAAATCACTGAACAGAATTGGTTCTGTTTAGCTCAAACCAGGATATTCCACCCAATTCTAACTTATTTACTGGATTTCCCAGGCTCACCTTGGACTTGACACACTCTTTCACCTTCTCTGTCCAAGGACCATCTTACTACACCAGTCCTGGTGCCTCACGGTAGCAGAGGAAACCTTGAGCTGGCTCCTCCCTTCCAGTAACAAGTAAAAGTACATGGAGGGACGCCATGAGAGAGTAAGAAGCTATACATACAGCCATGAAGCTGGGGAACTGGGAGCTAGGCGAAAGACAGAAGTGTGAAAGAAGAGAGAAAGCAAGCAAGTGGGAAAGAAATGCATTTTCATCTTTATTTCCGTAGTTTTACTGTACAATTGCTGATGTTGGTTCAAGGTTGAATGGTTTCAGAGGCATTTCATCCACAGTAAGTTGTCTGTGGTTTGTAATTGCTCTTCACAATAAAGAGTTGTATCAAGTAACTATTTCACAAGCTAAAAATAATCCTAAAAGAAGATCACAGGCATGTAAAACAAAGATGGGAACTAAACTATGGGAAGGGAGAGAAGTGTGAGGAAGCAGACTGAGATTTGGGGACTAATTTCTCTGACCAATAAAGAACCAAAGTAGTTGTGAATATATGTGCTGAGCAATATGTATATATGATTGCTTTCAGAGCACAGCAAAATCTAAAAAGTTTGAGGAGTATGACATATAATTCTACTTCTGCATATAGCAAAGCTGCATCAATGCAATATTTTGCTTAAAATAATAATTATTTTTTTTCTAAAAGCATAAAATCTTATTGCTTTTTCTGAGGGACGTTTGTCAGATGATGTGAAATATGAATGTAGCGTGTACCCAGAGCTGTTGGATTTCTTCTGTGAGACTGTGGTATCACAGAACATTCAGCCTAGCCAAGCACTTCATGTTTTCATCATCCAGTCCATCACATTCTCCAGCTCTTCTTGAGCTGAAGTCACAGTCATTTCAGTGTGAGTGGAGACGGCCGTATAGTTAAATTCAAAGAATCACAGAATCACAGAATCACAGAAT